>NC_080545.1:9493635-9688635 GCF_028640845.1 Ahaetulla prasina
AAAATAAGAAATCCAACTCTTACAAGTGGATTAGAAAAAGCTTTGAGCCACACAGTTAGTGAAAAAAATATTTGGCTTTTTTCTGTCAAGACAGGACATACATAGGCCGTATCACAAAAGTACTTTTGCACCTCTCCTTAATGTCACTCTGATTCCATGTTTGTGTAAGCTGGCGCAGCCACGATAGTCTGAATTTAACAAATTAGCTGCTCATCGCTCCCTGGATGAGCAAGATAACAATGGGTGTATTTCCCCCGAAGTATGAAGCAGATTGTGCCTCTTAAGTGAACTCCCAGTGTCTTTCACCCATGCTGGTTAGGAAATTAATTTACAACCGGACAACCTGCGATTTCCTGAGTTCACTTTTCAGAAATACAGTTTTTACCAGATGCCTCAACGATTTCAACAGTGACGGAGTTTCTAATGTACTCTAAACATCCTAAAAATTCAGGGTGCTATTTAGAGATGAATCTGCCTTGAAAGAAGCCCATGCTGAATAGTACTAGCACAGCCAAACATCAGGAGCTGAGCAGTGGAAATGTTTTATGACGTTTTGCATTATATCATAAAAACGCTTTATTATCATTCCTACATCATCAGATGTTTTATAAAACTGGCCAAATTTCAATTCCTTGGGAGCCGTGGCCCCCAGATCTTGTAAATTAGCCCCTAGTAGGATCTCCTGTTTGGCCGGGGTGGTTGGACTAGATGACCTACAAGGTCCCTTCCAACTCTGTTAAATCTGTTAAAGATTACAGACATGAGAGTTTTAGCATCCTCAACTTACGATCCCAAAAATGTCTGTTGCTAAGTGAGACATTTGTTAAGTGAGTTTGGCCCAGTTTTACGACATTTCTTGCCTCGGTTGTTAAGTGAATCACTGCAGCTGTTAAGTTAGTAACCCGGTTGTTAAGTGAATCTGGCTTTCCCATTGACTTTGCTTGGCGAAAGGTCACACAAGGGGATCACATGACTCAGGGACACTTCAAATCGTCATAAATATGAACCAGTTGCCAAGCATCCAAATTTTGATCAGGTAAGCATGGGGATGTTGCAACGGTCATAAGTGTGAAAAACATTCATAAGTCACTTTTTTCTGTGCCGTTATAACTTTGGACGGTCACTAAATGAACTGTAAGTCCAGGACTACCTGTAAAATCAACATCATTTGTATATACCTGTATATAGATATTTTGAGAGCCACAAGTTCCTAACTCCTGGTTGAAAATTAACTCCTAGTTCTTTTTTAAAAATAATTGTTATTACATTTTTTTCCTTTACATAACTCCAGTACATAATCAACAGACTGTCATTTTTATATGCTTCGGATCAACATTCCATAAGATATATACATTATATACATTCAATATCTAATCCTCAATAGCCTTAGGTATATTTCCAGTTTTTATTTCTATTATCTGTCCAAGTATACCATTTTTCCCAAACCGCATAAAATTCTGAATCGTCTTTTTCTTTTAGTTCTAGAGTAAGTTCATCCATTTCGGCACAATCATATATCTTCTGAATAATCGATCTTTCTGGTTGTATATTGCGATCCTTCCAATATTGCACAAACGCAATTCTTGCCACTGTTAATATGAGTAAAATCAGATACCTTATTTTTCTATCATATTTTAAGTATTCCCAGGAGAAATGTTTCAGGATTTACATCTATTTAACATTTTATTATATCTTGAAGCCATCCTTGTATCTTAGTCCAGTATTTTTTCGCCTTAGGACATAGCCACCAAACACGAAAGAAGGTACCTGGCAGCATCTGGAAACCTACGGCCATAATAGGCCGTAGGTTTCCAGACGCTGCCAGTACCTTGATGTTCATTACATTTCCAACACTTTGGGCTTAAATTCGAATACATTTTAGCTAGCCATCTGAAAATTAACTCCTAGTTCTAAACCTCAAATTGAACTTTGGGAAACTCATGTTCTGTCATTGAACCTACATGGTATTTGGATTTTCAGAACTACACTGAGGAAGTTATTTTTCACCTGCAAAAGCTGCACTGTTATGAATCAATAATATATTGAATCAATAATAATTCTCCACTCCTCTGATCACAACAAAATACCTTATGCCATCAGACTTGAAATCCTGGGTTTAGAAAATTTAGACCTCCGGCGCCTTCGGCATGACCTGAGTATAACTCATAAAATCATCTGCTACAATGTCCTTCTTGTTGAAGACTACTTCAGCTTCAATTGCAACAATACACGAGCACACAATAGATTTAAACTTAATGTGAACCGCTCCAATCTTGATTGTAGAACATATGACTTCAATAACACACTTGTTAATGCCTGGAATGCACTACCTGACTCTGTGGTCTCTTCCCAAAATCCCCAAAGCTTTAACCAAAGACTATCTACTATTGACCTCACCCCATTCCAAAGAGGTCTGTAAGGGATGTGCATAAGAGCACCAGCGTGCTTACCGTTCCTGTCCTAATGTTCCCTTTGATTATATCCAATTTGTATGGTTACTTCATGCTTATACTTATATATACTGTTGTGTTTGACAAATCAATCAATCAATCAATAAAAAATAATGATTCTCAAATCCATGGAGGTTCACCAGATGGTAGATTCATGCCCTGGAGCCTGGATTTTATCTCAAACCTGCCTCTCCACCCACCCAAAATGCCAACTGGCAAGAGCTATCTTGCCCCATCATGCTTACTAAAAGTTGAGACATTAATGCCAGCAGCTGGTTTGCAAGATGGGATCAGAGATTAGTTCATTGAGGTGTACAAGAGATAACACCCAAGTAAGAGCATGAGTACTAAAAGTCAACAACAACAAATAGCCACCTGTAAGTTCCCAGGTGCTGCGCAAAATGAAACTGTGATCTTCAATGAGAATAGGAAGTATGCAGATGAATCGCTAAAAGAGCCTGAATTATGTGAATTTCATGCAGTTTCCCCTCGCTCTTCAAAATGCAGAATTTTTTTTAAGCAAACAATATTTTTGATGAGCGACTTTGTGCTAAAATCGTTAAAATAACACAGGACATTTTTTTTTTAAAAAAAAAATTTTAAATTTAAAATTTTTTTTAAAAAATTTTTTTTAAAAGCTGTGGGGGAATTGGGCATTATGAAATAAAACCATTCAACATATGGTTAAGTTTCAGAGTGAAGCATTTAAGTACAAACTTTTGCTTTAAATGTGTTTAAAATGAACACATAAAAGGTAAAGGTTCCCCTCGCACATACGTGCTAGTCGTTCCTGACTCTAGGGGGCGGTGCTTATCTCCGTTTCAAAGCCGAAGAGCCAGCGCTGTCAGAAGACGTCTCCGTGGTCATGTGGCCAGCATGACTCAAGGCCAAAGGCGCACGGAACGCTGTTCCCTTCCCACCAAAGGTGGTCCCTATTTTTCTACTTGCATTTTTTACATGCTTTCGAACTGCTAGGTGGGCAGAAGCTGGGACAAGTCACGGGAGCTCACCCCGTTACGCGGCACTAGGGATTCGAATCGCTGAACTGCCGATCTTTCAATCGACAAGCTCAGTGTCTTACCCACTAAGCCACCGCGTCCCTATAATGGGAACACATACGCAGATGCAAATACCGATAGTCCTCAACTTACATTTCATTTAGTGACCATTCAAAGTTAAAACTGTACTGGAAAAAGTGACTTATGACCATTTTACACACTTACGACGGTTGCAACATGGTCACATGATCAAAATCCAGATGCTTGGCAACTGGTTCATATTTATGACCATTGTACTGTCCAGATTCACTTAACAACCAGGTACTAGCTTATCAATTGCAGTGATTCACTTAACAACAGTGGCAAAAAAAGTCATTAAATGGGGCAGAATTGACTTAACAAATGTTTTACTTAGCAAAATAAATTTTGGGTTCGGGTTTGTAAGGAGGAGGGCTACCTGTACATAAGTATCCAACCTAGCTGAAGGTCTTACAAAATTGCAAAATTGATGCTAAATAAAAGACTGGAACCTTTTTGGAAATAAGTGATAAACATCAGGTTGTAGCCCCTTCCTTAAGCTTGTTTGGAGTTCTAGATCTGAAATCTGATGAAAGTTTAAAACATGTTTTACGTACACACATTAAACGGTGTGAATTAAACCCTCCAGGAGAAGTTCCTTCGCCAAGGAGTAAAGCATATGATGTTTGCTGCTGAGCCTACCAAATAAATAATCCTAAAATTGGAATATTTTTCTATCTTCTTCAAAAATATCGTCTCCGAGTTTGAGAAGCTCCAAAACGGGCAGCGGTTCTCAGAGTCTATCCAGCTCTGTAGAGACATGCTTATCTGAAGCAGGATGGAGAAGTTAAGCTATGCTGGGCAGATGAGTCACAACAACATGCGTGGCCTTGCTTGATTTGGAGATACAGAAGAATTTCTCAATAAACATTTAAATCTGTTTTCCATACTTAAACGTCTCCCTTTCACCAGCCAAGAGCCTCTTCCTGCACACAGCAAAGTGCCATGGAAAAGAATAAGAGAAGTTGGAAGCAGGGGTGAAATGCTCCCAGTTCGGACCAGATCGCCCGATCCGGTAGCGATGGCGGCGGGTGGTTCGGAGAACCGGTAGCAAAAAATCCCTGCCCCTCTCCCCATGCCCAGCTGAGCTGCGCGATCATCAGAGGGTTGTTTTTTTTTACTTTTAAAAGCATTTTTTCTTCGGCTGAAAAAATGCTTTTAAAAGTTTTTTTAAAAAAGCCTCTGATGATCACGCAGCTCAGCTGGGACCGTCAGAGTCTTTTAAAAGCATTTTTTCTATAACCTCTTCGGCCGAAGCTTTGCTTGTCAGGAGGTCGTAAAAGAGGATCACATGACTCCAGGGACGCTGCTGTCATAAATATGAGTCCATTGCCAAGCATTTGAATATAAGGATGTTGAGCCTCTAGAAAGAGTGCAGAGAAGAGCGACGAAGATGATTAGGGGACTGGAGGCTAAAACATATGAAGAACGGTTGCAGGAACTCGGTATGTCTAGTTTAATGAAAAGAAGGACTAGGGGAGACATGATAGCAGTCTTCCAATATCTCAGGGGTTGCCACAAAGAAGAGGGAGTCAAACTATTCTCCAAAGCACCTGAGGGTAGAACAAGAAGCAATGGGTGGAAACTAATCAAGGAGAGAAGCAACCTAGAACTAAGGAGAAATTTCCTGACAGTTAGAACAATTAATCAGTGGAACAGCTTGCCTGCAGAAGTTGTAAATGCTCCAACACTGGAAATTTTTAAGAAAATGTTGGATAGCCATTTGTCTGAAATGGTGTAGGGTTTCCTGCCTGGGTAGGGGGTTGGACTAGAAGGCCTCCAAGGTCCCTTCCAACTCTGATATTATTATTATTATAAATCACGTCACCATTGTAAAGTCCTTGAGGACTACCTGCGTTTTATGGTGATAAAAGATCAGGAGTTTGGTACCACTTTCTGTGCCTGCCTGGCCAATTTTATTCAAAGCTCATCAGGTAATACGAGCGATGAAGCATAAACCTGGCTCAGTATCCACCTGTTGCAAAAGATGGATGTTTATTCAGGTAAAAGCAGAAACACCCTTCTTGGCCCTTCCAAAAAACCCCGTTGCAACATCCAGCTCTCATTTTCACAAGGATTAAACTTCGGCTTTTAGAATAACTTTGTCACTTTATTCCACTTTATTTAAATGTACACCAATCGCCATACATTAAAAAAACAGGGTGGATTTGATTTAAATGAAGTCGATATAAATCACGATTTAAATCTCTAGTATAAGTCTCCTGCGTGAGCAGGGGGTTGGACTAGATGACCTCCAAGGCCCCTTCCAACTCTGTTACTAAGAGCAACTGTCATTTCTGTCCCGCAGTGGCTTCTCCTCTGACCCGCTGTTGATTCACTGACAGTCCCAATCATGCAGAATATACAGCCTCATGCTACGTAACTAAGCTCCATTTCATGCTTGGATAAACTAAATTATTAATGCATCTTAAATAGAAAAGTATCTTTAGATGACTCCAAAAGCATTTCATTAAAATAAATTTGATAAAAATAAAAAACAAATCTGATTTAAATAAAAAAAATCTGATTTAAATCAACAAAATCTGATTTAAATCAAAAAAATCTGTTTTAAAAAATCTGATTTTAAATTTTAAAAAAAACCTGATTTAAACCAAAAAAAATCTGATTTCAATTTTTAAAAATCCGATTTTTATTTTTTTTTAAAAAAACCCATTGATTTTTATCCACTCTGCACTAAAATGAAATTTCGTTGCAGACAGCGGTCAAAGCCACGGTCATCCCTGTCTTCAAGAAAGGAGGCCCCAGCTTAATTGAAAATTACAGACCAATCTCTCTATGCTGCGTTACCTGTAAAGTTATGGAATCCATCATCAACCAATACATTACCCTCCACCTAGAAACAAACAATCTACTCTCTAATAAACAATTTGGTTTCAGAAAAAAAATATCATGTAATTTACAACTTCTTCACTGCAAAAATATATGGACTATAAATCTTGAGCAAGGCAAAACAATAGATGCAATTTACATAGACTTCTGTAAAGCTTTTGACCCAGTGGTACACGACAAACTTCTCTTCAAACTAAAATCCTACGGCATCTCCGGACCCCTCCACAATTGGATAACAGCGTTCCTGTCAAACAGACAACAAGTGGTCAAAATAGGCAGTGCCCTATCAAATCCTGTTCCTGTCAATTGCTGCGTTCCCCAAGGCAGTGTTTTTGGATCAACACTCTTCATATTATACATTCATGATCCCTGCGACCATATTAAAAGTAATTGTGTTCTCTTTGCTGACGATGTCAAACTATTTAACACTACCAACAATACAGTTACCCTTCAAAAAGACCTTGACTTTGTGTCAGAATGGTCTAAAACCTGGCAACTCCAAATCTCAACCAGCAAATGCTCTGTCTTACACATTGGAAAGAGAATCTAAACACTAAATACAAACTCGATGGACATTATCTTACAGATGACCCCTACCCTGTCAAAGACCTTGGAGTCTTCATATCCAATGACCTAAGTGCCAAAGCCCACTGCAATTACATCGCAAAAAAAGGCATTAAGAGTTGTAAACCTAATCTTGCGTAGCTTCTTCTCCAGAAACTCTACACTACTAACCAGAGCTTACAAAACATTTGCTAGACCAATTCTTGAATACAGCTCGCCTGTCTGGAACCCATACCACATTTCAGACATCAATACAATTGAACGTGTCCAGAAATATTTTACAAGAAGAGTTCTCCACTCTTCTGAATACAACAAAATACCTTACGCCACCAGACTTGAAATCCGGGGTTTAGAAAATTTAGAACTACGCCGTCTTCAACATGACTTGAGTTTAACTCACAGAATCATCTATTGCAACGTCCTTCCTGTCGAAGACTACTTCAGCTTCAATCATAACGATACAAGAGCAAACAATAGATTTAAGCTTAATGTTAACCGCTCCAATCTTGATTGCAGAAAATATGACTTCAGTAACAAGAGTTATTAATGCTTGGAATAAACTACCTGACTCTGGGGTCTCTTCCCAAAATCCCCAAAGCTTTAACCAAAAACTGTCTACTATTGACCTCACCCCATTCCTAAGAGGTCTGTAAGTGGAGTGGATAAGAGCACAAACTGTCCTACTGTTGCTTCAATCATGCTTATACTTATGTATGGTGTTATGACAAATAAAATCAATAAAAATTGATTTGTGTCAATCTGGAACAGCCCTTTGCTTCTACCAAATATTGCCCCCTCCCCTTTAGAAGCCCTAAAAAACCCTCAAAGACTCCAAATACACCCCCTATTTTTTTTTTCCAGCAAAGCGTTGGAAACAGAAAAATGGGGTGTGTGCGTGTATTTAAAAATGCAAAATCTTGCTTCTACTGCGGCCCCTCCCTCATCCCGGGGCGAACTACCACTCCCGGCAGCCTTTGCTCCGGGGTTTGCGCGGCCCCGCCCACCACGCCTACCAGGCACCCCCCCTTTCGGGCAGGCGGAGCGGTGGGCGGAGTCTCCCGGCGGAGTGGGCGGGGCCGAGAATTTCCCCGGGGATCTGGGGACAAGGAAAAAAAAGCAGGCGAGCTGCAGCGGCGGCGGCTGGTTTGGCGGCTTCCAGGCCGAGCGGAGGCGGCGCAGGTGAGCAAACGCGTGGCCGGCCGGGCTTGGAGCGTGCGGGGCAAGGCAGGGGCAGGGCAAGGCAAGCCGGCCGCTTCCTCTGCCTCGGCTGGGATGCGGGGACGGCTTTGCGGGGCGGTGGGGACGGTAGAAGAAGCAAGGTCGAGCTGGCTTCATCCTTGCCTAGCAAAGGGCCGGGGGGCGGGGGGGGGAGCGCTCGGCTTCCTTCCTCCCCTTGCAACGAGAAGCCCCCCAAATTGCAAAAAAAAAAAAAAAAAAAAGCAAGAAAATTGCCAAAAAAAAAATTGCAAGAAAATTGCAAAAAAAAAATTGCAAGAAAATTGCAAAAAAAATTGCAAGAAAATTGCAAAAAATTGCTAATAATAATAATAATAAAAAAAATCAGGAGCACCGGTTTTGCACGGGACTTTTCCTCCCGGCGTGGTTCAGACGAGCATCCGTGGGGGGGGGGGTTTCCTTTTTTTGGGCCGGGGCCGCGATCCCCTTGAAATTTAAGGGTCATTTTACCCCACTATAGTCCTAGGTTTGTGGGGGTTGGGGTTGGAGAGAAGGACCTTTCCAAGAACGTGATTGCAAAACGAGGGGGAACCCGGTCTTGTGAACGCCTCTGCTTGGAGATGCGTGTTGGAGGATTGGTGTGAAAGGGGCGTACTGACCGATGGAAGGAGATCACACACACACACACACCCGGCTTGGTTGGAGGGCAGCTGCAAAGGGAAGAATTTCAGCCTTACTTTAAATTTTAGGATGCCCGGGTGCCCCGTTAAAACAGGTTCAGACGTTGAAGGGAAAACACTTATTAACTCAGTTCACGTTTGAGCCCCTTGGCTCATTCAGCGGGAGATGTGGGGGTTTTTGAAGGTTGGTTCTCCCCAAATCTAACTAATCTTAGGGAGGAAAAAAAAAGAAAGATATTTTGCTATTTTAATACAGGAAGTTGTTTTCTTCTTCTTTCCTTAAAAGATGGGTGGTGGACAAAAATTACTCTTTTTTTTTTTTGTACCAAAGTTCTTTTTCAGTTTTATGAACTTTCAGCGACAGGTTTCAATTATGAAACAAAATTATGACTTTTACGAAGAGTTGTACGGGAAATTCGCCGCCTTCCCATGCCTTCTTACCTTGTGAGATGGATTAGCTTTTAGAGTTTAGCAATCTCGGTTTTTGAAAGGGGTTTCCCCCCCCCCCAAGCCCGGATTTGGGTCTTGGTTAATTGGTTAGCCTGTTTTATTTTGACCCCCCCCCTTTTTTTTTTTTTTTAAAGTTTTTTCTTTCAGTTGGATCGCTGGATTTTTCTATAAGTTCTGCCGGTCACCTGATTTCCCGCCATCTCTTCCCTTTAACTGTTTTTATAGCTACTTCTTAATTTTTTTTTCTTTTCCTTTGTTCCTTTCTTGCATCACTCATTTGCTTAATCATGGTTTTATCAGTAGGATATATTTTACATTCTGTACCCAAATGAATTGTACGCGGAGGAGAATCGGATGACTAAAGGTATTTTAGCTACACAGGGAAAGGTTGCGATTAAACGGTTGCTTGTTGTTAAAGAACCACACCAGAAGTCATTGTGTTAGTTTATGGCCACAATTAAGCTGGGCTCCTATGACACACAATCACAAATAAATCCAGCATAGTTTATCTTGGTGAGTTGCATATCCTTCTATTCCACAGTTCAGTGTACAGGTTGCCCTCGACTTAACAACAGTTTGTTTAGTGACCGTTTGAAGTTACATCACTGAGAAAACTCACTCGTGACCGTTTTTCACACAAGCGTTGTAGCATCCCCATGGTCGTGTGATCAAAATTCGGACGCTTGGCAACTGACTCATACTTACCATGGTTGCAGTGTCCCGGGTCGTGTGATCCTCTTTTACGACCTTCTGACAAGCAAAGGTCAGTGGAGAAACCAGATTCACTTAACAACCATGTGACTAATTTAACACGTGCAGTGAGTCAAGTATCAAAGGGATGCGGTGGCTTAGTGGCTAAGATGCTGAGCTTGTCGATCAAAAGGTTGGCAGTTCAGCGGTTTGAATCCTTAACGAGCGTAACGGGGTGAGCTCCTGTTACTTGTCCCAGCTTCTGCCAACCTAGCAGTTCGAAAGTATGTAAAAAATGCAAGAAAAATAGGGACCACCTTTGGTGGGAAAGTAACAGTGTTCTGTGTGCTTTTGGCATTGAGTCATGCCGGCCACATGACCACGGAGACGTCTTCGAACAGCGCTGGCTCTTCGGCTTTGAAACGGAGATGAGCACCGCCACCTAGAGTCAGGAACGACTAGCACGTATGTGTGAGGGGAACCTTTACCTTTAGCTTACCATAATTTCAGCAAATGGTATATTTTCCCCCCAAGTTTATTTTTTATTCTTTTTACAAACATACAAATGCTTGAACAGTGTGGCACCTGAGTGTCATACATTTTAATACAAATAAAATAATATTCATCATATTTACTACCTTTGAAAATCTTAGTAATAATACATATATTTATGTTAAGTTATAATCTTTCATTATTTAGTTATTCAATATTTCAATATGTTAATTTTTATGCCAATCACCATATTCTGAGTGTCTTTCCTTTTAATCCAAATAAACGTTGATTTTACAAGTAGTCTTCAACATACAGGTAGTCTTCGACAGTTCATTTAGTGACCTTTCAAAGTTACAACAGCTCTGGAAAAAAGTGACTTATGACCGTTGTAGCAACTCCATGATCAAAATTCGGACACTTGGCAACGGGTTCATATTTATGACGGTCGCAATGTCCCAGAGGTCGTGTGATCCTCTTTTGCGACCTTCTGACAAGCAAAGTCAATGGGGAAGCCAGATTCACTTAACAACGGTGTTACTGACTTAACCACTGCAGCGATTTGCTTAACAACGGTGGCAAAAAAAGGCCGCAAAACGGGACAAAACTCACTTAACCAATGTCTCACTTAGTAACCGAAATTTTGGGCTCAATTTTGGAATATTGTATTGTGTAAACTCAGAAATGTGGGATACTTAGGAAAATCTGTCGCGCATTTAGGTATAAATTAAACGTGTCCCTCCATACAGTGAATAAAATCTCGGGTGAATTAACAAGCAGGAATCCCAAATTGATTTGTTTCTCCTGATTTCTTAAATCCCATCATTGCCTCCACAACACAGCGGATGGTTTGTAAATCTTTCTTTTACTTCTTTTATTTTATTTTTCTTCTACTTATCAACTTTTCTTAGCAATGTTGCTTCTTGTTTTGTTGTTGTTGTTGTTATTTCCTTCTATGTATGAAGTTCTTCGGATACTTTTATTGTACCGACAGTCCTCATCTTAAAAACCGCAAGACGGGACCTTGAATTTTCATTGCTGAGCAAGGTTAAGTGACTTTGGGTCTGGTTTTGCCACCTTTTTTTTTAAAAGCCGTGGGTTGTTAAGTGAACCGTGCAGTCCTTAAGCAGATCCAGCTTCCCCCATTGGCTTTGGTTGTTGGAAGCTGCTGGCAAGATCACAAATGACAATTGCACAGCCCTGGCACACTGCACCCATTGTAAATACATGCGGATTGCCAAGTTCCTGAATTTTGATCCCGTGACCCTGGGCGTGCTGTAACAGTTATAAGTGCAACAACAAGTCATAAGTCATTTTTTTTCCAGTGTGGTTGTACTATGGCTGGCTGGGGAATTCTGGGAGTTGAAGTCCACAGGTCTTAAAGTTGCCAAATTTGGACATCCCTGTTGTAGATTGAGATCCTCAGTAGCCACTTCGTTTTGTCATTTTGATTATTTTCTTAATGATTGCTTTCAATTTGCCACTGCGAGCTGGACAGCCATGCAAGCTGAAAATGTATGTATGTATGTATGTATGGACACGGTGGCTCAGGGGCTAGGACATTGAGCTTGTCGATCGAAAGGTTGGCAGCTCAGCGGTTCGAATCCCTAGTGCTGCCGTATAACGGGGTGAGCTCCATTACTTGTCCCAGCTTCTGCCAACCTAGCAGTTTCGAAAGCATGTAAAAATGCAAGTAGAAAAAATAGGGACCACCTTTGGTGGGAAGGGAACAGCGTTTCGTGCGTCTTTGGCATTGAGTCATGCCGGCCACATGACCACGGAGATGTCTTCGGACAGCACTGGCTCTTCGGCTTTGAAACGGAGATGAGCACCGCCCCCTAGAGTCGGCAACGACTAGCACATATGTGCGAGGGGAACCTTTACCTTTACCTTTATATATGTATATGTTGGAAAGGAAATAAAAAAGTAATCAGTTGAAAAGAACATAAAAGGTACGTTCAAAGCAGTTTGGACTAATGGTGACGGCAACAGAGTAGAAAATGGGAGGACATGAGTTCTAGTACCGCCTCCGCCATGAAAGACAGCTGGGTGACTTTTGACCAATCACCAGGAGACTGAGTTCTAGTCCCGCCTTAGCCGTGAAAGCCGGCTGGGTGACTTCGGACCAATCACCAGGAGACTATGAGTTCTAGTCCCGCCTTCACCAAGAAAGACAGATGGGTGATTTTGGACCAATCACCAAGAGACTATGAGTTAGCTGAAAGCTAGCTGATTGTGCCAGTCATCCTTTCTCAGCCCAACCCACCTCACAGGGTGGTTGTTGTGGGGAAAATAGGAAGACAAAGGTGTGTCAGCTAAGATCGTAGCCTTATTTGTAAAAATAATACAGAATACAAACAAATAAGCAACTATTTCAAATTTGAACAGATCTGCCCAGGTAGACATCTACTTGTGCACCCAAAATGTTCAGATATAAACATGAAAACATGCTTAGAGCAGGAAATCTTTGCTGGATTTTTTACATGGAATCAGAATTGATTTCGTAAGAATTGAATTACAGTGAGCAGATTCCAGCTAAATAAAACCTCTACAGAATAATAACCACACGGCTATAAAACCTTACAGAGAACTGCGCTTCCGGAAACGCATCCTTTCAGAATTTATCTTTCGACTTGTTAAAGGAAACTTGATGTGCCGCAATATTTGAATCCTATTTCATTTTTTAGAAGCAGAGACAGGTTATCTGAGAACGCAGTGGTTCTCCGGTAAGCCGAGTTCCATATATTGGCTTAACTGAGATGTGAATTTCCATCTAAATGTGGTTAATAGCTCAGGAGAGGACACCAAGTACAGGAGAAGGAAATTACAGGTAGACCTTGACTTGGAACTGTTTGTTTAATGACTGAAATCACAACAGTGTTGGGAAAAAAAATAACTTAAACCAATCTTTGCACTTACGACTGTCTTGGTGGTCATGTGAGTGTGATATGGATGTCACACATTTCCAACAGTCTTAGTGTTCCACCATCAAGTGATCATCATTCGTGCCATTCCCAGCCAGCCTCTGACAAGCAGACTCAATGGGGAAGCCAGCAGAGAAAGTTGCGCATCAAATCAGTTTAACACAATAACAAGAGTTGGAAGGGACCTTGCGGATCATCTAGTCCAACCCGCTGCTCATGGCAGGAGACCTGTACTAGGGATTCGAACCACCGAACTGCCATCCTTTCTCATCGACAAGATCAGTGTCTTATCCACCGAGCCACCTAGTCAGGCTACATACAGTTTCCTCCTTAATAACTGTCACAACAAAATTCAGTACCGTCATATGTTGCTTCATTTAATGACCGTGCCCCTTAATGATGATTTTTTTTCCTATTGTGGTAGTGAGTTGGGGACTACCCTGTAAATAAATATAAATGAAATTAACATTTGCAAATTACTAGAAGGAAGGAGAAATTTACTGACTGTGAGAACAATTAATCAATGGAATAACTTGCCTTCAGAGGTTGTAGGTGCTCCATCACTAGAGGTTTTCAAAAAATAGAGTGGACAGCCATTTGACCAGGCTGATATAAGGTCCCCTGCCTTGAGAAGAGGGTTGGACTAGACCTACAAGGTCTCTTGCAGCCCTATGATTCTTTTGTGACCAAGGCCTAAGTAGTGATTACTAAACACAATTCAGTCCTCAACAAACTTATTTTATTAAACATTAATTAATTCATTCATTATCAGCTTAGTCCAAAACTTCGGCCTTATCACCAACCTTTGATGTCTTTGGCAACCTGCCAAAGGCTTTTCTTGGCAAAACCCCCACAAAGTTCAAGAGACCAGAAGCATGGAAATCAATGTTGCTTTTCTACAAAGAACCCAACGGCTCGTTGCTGGTCTTTTAAGCCTTATGGGAGTGGCCGATCATCTCCTGGCCTTCCTCCCAAGTTGTCCTTTTTGCTTCAGCTGCTCTTGCCTTCTGGCAGCTCTTCGCATGCATGCACTAGGAACAGGCTCCTCCTGTTCCTCTGCCTCTCTGCTGTCCGTCTCTGGAGGCTCCGGAGTCCACGCACCGCTCCCAGATGGCCCTGGCCCCATGTCTGCCTCCGATGCAGAGCCCTCGTCCGGGCGTTCCCCTGACTCCAGGACTGGCCCATAGTCCTCCCCAGCCTTCTCACTGTCCAACTCCATTGCCAGGTCCGCCGGCTGCTGGAGGACCACAACAGATTCTATGTTCTGCATAAATGGAACAATCCTATTGATACCAGCAGTATTTTGTTATTGTTCAGCTGCTAAGTTGTGTCCGGCTGTTTGTGACTCCATTTCCAGGTCCCTCTGTCTTCTACGGTCTCCTGGAGTTTGCCCACATTCATGTCCATTGCGTCAATGACCTTATCTAACCATCTCATCTTATGCCATCCCCTTCTCCTTTGTCCTTCCATCTTTCCCAACATCAGGGTCTTCTCCAAGGAGTCCTCTCTTCTCATTTGGTGGCCAAAGTCTTTGAAGCTTCAGTTTCTGTCCTTCCAAAGAACAGTCAGGGTTGATTTCCTTCAGGATTGACTGATTGGTTCTCCTTGTCATCCAAGGAACCCTCAAGAGTCTTCTCCAACACCACAGTTACGATCAGTACAAATAATTATAACAGGGTGTCTTAGGTCTTTCTCTTGTCCCTGTTGAGACGGATGCCCTAATTAAATCATTAGCCTCGAGCCAAGCTTCAAAAGAAATCCAGTTATTTATTAGGAGCTTCATGTCAACACATTCCCAAGTGAAGCCAGCTCTGACCCTACGTAATTTACGCTCCAGTTATGACCCTGTTTCCCCCTAGGGCGTGCCATCAATCACATTCGCCAATGGAGCAATTTCACACTTCCCCTCGGCTGCTGTAGGTAACCCTGGGATATAGCCTTGAGAGAGAGAAGCGTGGAATATGCATCTGTCTTTGGCTGCTGTGCCATTTCGCCTGTTTCCCATACTCCCGTGGCCTGTGGCAACTCACGAGCAGGCCAGGAATGCTTTGTGAAATGACACATACCTATCTTTTGCACACCTGACATAAAGTGGAATTTCAGAAATGTACTCTGGATCACTTTCCCCAAATCTGGTGCCTTTTGAGTATGTCGGACTTAAACTTGTTTGATCTTGCAAACAGTTTAGCTCTTGGCCCATCGAGCTGGGGCTAATGGAAGTGAAGTCCAGGTTAGGTGGGGAATAACTTCTCTTTTTTCAATATTAACCGCTGCAAGCTACAATTTCTCTAAAGATGACCCATTTTCATCCAGAGAAAACCTGGCGGCCTAAGCCACAGAAATATTGGTTCTTCTCTTGCCTTCTCTTGTTGTTGGCAACTCCTAGGTAACCCAACCTCAATCCCACCTTTGAACGTACGTTGGCTTTGGGGTGATAAGGACTTCATTTAAAAGTTCTCCTGTTTTATAGAAGCTGCCAAATGAAACGGGTTGGTCAAGCCATCGGCCTTAAAAAAAAAAAAAAGTTTTGATAAGGCCCAAAGAAAATTTTACACGACCTAAGGAACATTTTGATACGGCCTTCAATGTTTCTAGAAACAACGTGGGAGGGTGGTGGTGAAAAAAACTGGTGGAGAAATTAAATTACATTTTCCTAGAGGAAAACAGACTGGCCTGTTTCAGGAAGAACCAAAGTCACCGGTTATCTAAATGAATCATGGAACATTTGGGTGGATTGTAGAATATTCAGTGTTTAATCAACTGGCTGCATAAGACGCATGTGATTCAAAACAAAACAAAAAAGGATATTGGTGACCTTTTCTTCGTTGTTTGCCCAGAATAAACATCCCATCCTATTGATAATATACTGGGACTCCCAGGGACAAACGTTTAATGAAAATAAATTTTTATAAATGATCTATTCTTCAACGCACCAGAAGGCAGGAACAAGAAGTAACGGATGGAAGCTTATCAAGGGAGAAATTTCCTGATAAGGAGAACAATTAACCAGTGGAACGGCTTGTCTTCAGAAGTGGTGGGTGCTCCATCATTGGACTGCTTTTTTCAAAAGGCAACTTCACTTTCTTTGTATTTACAGATTAACAGAGTTGGAAGGGACCTTGCAGGTCATTTAGTCCAACCCCCCACCCAAGCAGGAGATCCTACACCATTTCTGACAGATGGCAGTCCAGTCACTTCTTGAAAGCTTCCAGTGATGAAGCTCCCACAACTTCTGAAGGCAACTTCTGTTCCATGGGTTGATTGCTGTCACTGCCTGAAAAATTCTCCTTCTTTCCAGGTTGAATCTCTCCTTGACCAGTTTCCATCCATTATTCCTTGTCTGGCCTTCGGGTGCTTTGGGAAATAGCTTGACCCCCTTCCTCCTCTCTGTGGCAGCCCCTCAAATATTGGAAGACTGCTATCATGTCTCCCCTGGTCCTTCTCTTCACTAGACTAGCCAGGCCCAGTTCCTGCAACCATTCTTCATATGTTTTAGTCTCCAGTCCCCTAATCATCTTGGTTATTCTTCTCTGGACTCTTTTTAGAGTCTTCACATCTTTTTATAGTGTGGTGCTCAAAACTGGATGCAGTACTCTAGGTGTGGTCTTAGTAAGAACTTATAGAGTAGTTTTAGTACCTCACTTGATCTTGATTATATCCCTCTGTTAATGCAGTTTAGGATTGCATTGGCTTTTTTGGCTGCCATCACACACTGTTGGCTCATATTTAATTGGTTGTCCACTAAGACTCCAAGTTCCCTCTCACAATTACTGCTATTAAGCCTGGTTTCACCTCGTTGAAGACATTTTGCTTCTCCAAGATCTGATGAAGAAGCTTCATCAGCTCCTACTTCTCGTTTCTAAACAACCGATGAAGCTTCTTGGATGAGAAGCAAAATGTCTTCTAGGAAAAACAAAGTTCACTTGCCTTTTGAAAAAAGTCTGTTATGGTCCGCCGGTGGCCTGCGGAGCTGGCAGCAGATTCGGACAGTGAGGAGGTTGGGGAGGAACATGGGTCAGTCCTGGAGTCTGGGGAAGGTTCGGATGAGGGCTCTGTGTTGGAGGCAGAGAGGGGGCCAGGGCCATCTAGGAGTTATGTGCTGACTGGTGCCTTCAGAGTCTTGACGTCAGCGAGGCAGAGGAATGGGGAGCCTGTTCCCAGCGCGAGCATGCGCAGAGCTGCCAGAAGGCAAGAAAAGTTAAGACAAAATGGGCGACTCGCGAGTAAGGCTTGGAGATGATTGGCCTCTCCCATAAGACATAAAGAAGGAGCAAAGGCACGTGAGCCTTTGCAGGAAGCACCTTTGTTCGTTCTGGTCGGTTTAAATTCTGAAGCTCCATTTTGACTCTGCTCTGTGTGGCCTTGCAAAGCTATTTGCCAATTAGGTCTTTGGCAGCGTGTCAAGGGAGATAAAGGTGGGTGCTTATCAGCCTTATCCCGAAGGACTTCTGTCGAGCTCTTTACCAACTCTTTGTGACTCATTACGGGCTGTGAATGAACAATAATTCACAGCCGTTGAAATAAAAAGAGGGTTTTGGGGACTAATTGTGTTCTTTTTACTATCCCACGAAGCCTAAGTCAGAACAGCATCTTTGGGAAAACCATGACCTGGATGACTGAGAATCTGCTTCATTGGAGGTTTTTGAGACAGGACAGCTATTTGATATTCAAAAGCAATCTTGTTGTATTCTCTGTTTGAAATGCTAGTGCTGAACCTGAGCAGGACACAACTCTGATATTCCTTTTTTTTTTTTTGTAGAGTCTATTTGTCGCCCATTTGCTGGTCGATAGAAGCAGTAAATCCTTTAAAAGCTTACTTCGATTGGATGGGATTAAGAGCCTTTATCTGACGGATAAGGAAGACATAAAGAAAGGCAATTTAGCTCTGTTTATGTTGCCATTCTTTGTGTGTTTCTGCGAAGCCCTGAGCAACTTTTTTGGTGTCAGTTCAGGTTTTCCTTTTGGCACGCAGAAAAACTTGAAATTCAGAGCTTTGCAGGGAGTCCTCGATTTACGACCACAGTGGAGCTCAAAACGTCTGTTGCTAAGTGAGGCCGTTGTTAAGTAGATTTTTGCTTCGTTTCACAACCTTTCTGTCCACCGTTGTTTGTTCAATGAATCCCTGCCGTTGTTAACTTAGCAACACGGTTGTAAAGTGGCTTCCCCATTGACTTTGCTTGTCAGGAGATCGTGGGACATTGCAGCCGTCGTAAATATGAGTCGGCGGCCAACCGTCTGGATTTTGATCACGTGGCCGTAAGGATCATAAACGTGAAAAATGGTCCTAAGTCACTTTTTTCAGTGCCGTCGTAAGTTCGAACGGTCCTTAAACGAACTGTTGTAAATCAAGGACTACCTGTACTTTTGACTCAAGTAAATCTACACTAAGAAAAAAAAAGTGTTCGGAGGAAGAATGATTCGCTAATTTACTTATTCTTGCTCTTTCTTTCTTTCAGTACTTTTCCTTGAGAGAAACGTGGCCGAAGGCTGGATTGTGAAGGTGGTTTTCCTCAGATAGAAAGAAACACTTCGCGCTAATCTTTTTATAAAAACGTCCTTTGGTAGCAGCCTGAAGGAACGTCTCTCCTGCCTTCCCGTTTATCGAACATGTACTATGGAACATGCTGGAGAATATGAAACGCGGCCCGCGACATCACACATGTACCATGTGGAGAGACCAGTATATTGCCAGAGGTTGCTTCATGAGCAGCTGAATACGAAGGACAAAACAACTCAGCCTCTTCGTCAGAAGATAGCACATGCTCTCCGGTAAGACACGAAATCTCCTTGGTTTCATTAAATTAACGAGCCGGCCATCCTTCGGATCCCGTTCAGGTAGTCCTCGAGTTATGACAAGTCGTTTAGTGACCATTTGTTTGTTTGTTTTTTGTTTTGGATTCTTTCAGCTGTTCTTCCAAGAAAGCCAAATCGGTTCTTTATAGCTTTTTCCCGATTTTAACCTGGCTTCCTCAATACCCCGTGAGAGAATATTTGATGGGAGACATCATCTCGGGGATCAGTACGGGAGTCATGCAGCTGCCTCAAGGTTAGTAGATTTTTTTTATATAATTTTTAAAAAAAATTTTAGACAGACATACAAGGGCCTCTGGTGGCTCAGACTGGTAAGGCAGTCTGTTATTAACAGCAGCTGCTTGCAATTACTGCAGGTTCAAGTCCCACCAGGCCCAAGGTTGACTCAGCCTTCCATCCTTTATAAGGTAGGTAAAATGAGGACCCAGATTGTTGGGGGGGGCAATAAGTTGACTTTGTATATAATATACAAATGGATGAAGACTATTGCTTGACATGGTGTAAGCCGCCCTGAGTCTTCGGAGAAGGGCGGGATATAAATGCAAAAAAAATAAAATAAAATAAATACATAAAAACATGTTCAATACAAATACAAACAGTGTGTCGGTTGGCTGATTACAAATCTTTTGTGCAATTTCACCATATTCATAATGTATAATTTATCAATTTTACATTTTACCAATCTAATATATATCCAAGTATTTTGGTTAATTAATCATTTATTTGACTATAAGTGTTTCTTCCCTCATTTCATATAAAATGTTCTAAATTTTATATTAGTTATATTGCATCATTCATTTCATCATCTTGAATCAATATGTATTTTGGCAATTCTTACATTATAGAAACTTCATTAACGTATTTTTTTATCTAACCTTTGATAAAATAAGTCCCATATCTTATTGTTTATCTTCCTGTTCTCTAATTTCAAATGTCAATTTACTCATTTCAGTACACTCCATTATTTTCTTAATAACTTCATCTTGCGTTGGTATTTTCTCATTTTTCCAGTTTTTAGCAAACACAGTCCTAGCCGCTGTTACTAAATTCACAATCAAATATCTCAATTCACTATTATAAGTTTCGGGTATGATCCCCAGTAGAAAAACCTCTGGTTTCAAGTCTATGTGTAGGTTAGTAGAATTTTTAACTTTAAAAAACAAAACCTTCCACACCCTAAATGATACTTGTGTGTGTGTGTGTGAGAGAGAGAGAGAGAGAGAGAGAGAGAGAGACTTGCTGCAGATATTCTTTCATAATATGCCAGGTTACAATTCTGATTAATCAAACAAAATTTCTGATTAGTAAGGTAAATAGGAACCCTAATCTAACAGATTTCCAACTCTTGTTTAAGTAACTGTGTACATAATATCTACAGTTCAGGTGGTCCTCAACTTATGACCAGAAGGGAACCCCCCCCCAAATCTCTGTCACTAAGTGAGATATTCGTTAAGTGAGTTTTGCCCCGTTTCACGACTTTTCTTGCCACTGTTGCTAAGTGAATCACTGCGGTTGTTAAGTGAGTAACACAGTTTTCAAGTCTGGCTTCCCCCTTACTTCGCTTGTCAGAGGTCACAAAAGGGGATCACGTGACCCCGGGACACGTCATAAATACGAGTCAGTTGCCAAGGGTCTGAATTTCGATCGCGTGACCATGGGGATGTTGCAACAGTTGCGTGAAAAACGGTCATAGGTCACTTTTTCCAGTGTCGTGACTTTGAACGGTCACTAAACTCGACTGTTGTAAGTCGGGGACTATCTGTACGTCATCATTTCAGCAACTGAGCTTTGACTGGTCTACAGATTAGTTGGCAAAATCCTTCGAGCGTTGCTGTCCAAGGTTTGGAGAAGAAACGGAGGGATTGAAGGAATATTTATTTATTTATTTATTAATCACATTTATATACCGCCCTATCTCCCGAAGGACTCAGGGCGGTTCACAGGCAAGTAAAAACATATAAATACAAATTAAAATAACAATTAAAAAACTTATTCTAAAAGGCCGAATTATTAAAAAGCAGTATAAATAATAAAACCCATTAAAAACCAATATAAATTTAAAATCTAATCCAGTCCTGCGCGGATGAATAAATGTGTTTTAAGCTTGCGACGGAAGGTTCGGAGGTCCGGAAGTTGACGGAGTCCTGGGGGGAGTTCGTTCCAGAGGGTGGGAGCCGCCACAGAGAAGGCCCTTCCCCTGGGTGTCACCAGACGACACTGCCTAGCTGACGGCACCCTGAGGAGACCCTCTCTGTGAGAGCGCACGGGTCGGTGAGAGGTATTCGGTAGCAGTATGCGGTCCCGTAAGTAACCCGGCCCTATGCCATGGAGCGCTTTAAAGGTGGTTACCAAAACCTTGAAGCGCACCCGGAAGGCCACAGGTAGCCAGTGCAGTCTGCGCAGGATAGGTGTCACACGGGAGCCACGGGGGGCTCCCTCTATCACCCGCGCAGCCGCATTCTGGACTAACTGCAGCCTCCGGATGCCCTTCAAGGGGAGCCCCATGTAGAGAGCATTGCAGTAATCCAGACGAGACGTCACGAGGGCGTGAGTGACCGTGCATAGGGCATCCCGGTCTAGAAAGGGGTGCAACTGGCGCACCAGGCGAACCTGGTAGAAAGCTCTCCTGGAGACAGCCGTCAAATGATCTTCAAAAGACAGCCGTTCATCCAGGAGGACGCCCAAGTTGCGCACCCTCTCCATCGGGGCCAATGACTCGCCCCCAACAGTCAGCCGTGGACTCAGCTGTCTGTACCGGGATGCCGGCATCCACAGCCACTCTGTCTTGGAGGGGTTGAGCTTGAGCCTGTTTCTCCCCATCCAGACCCGTACGGCTTCCAAACACCGGGACAACACTTCGATAGCTTCGTTGTAATATTTGTAAGAGCATCTTTTACATCTTAAAATATATTTTTAACACTTGGAAACTCTGGGGAAAAGATCAACCCTTCATCTCCTTTAAAAAGTACAGGTTGATTCTTAACAATTGACATCCAAGGCCAAAGAGAGTTTGTGGGTGTAGATCATACAGGGAGTCCTCGACATACGACCACAATTGAGCCCCAAATTTCCGCTGCTAAGCAAGGCAAGTGAGTTTTGCCTCCTTTTGCAACTCTTCTTGCCACAGTTGTTAAGTGACTCCGTGCAGTTGTTAAGTTGGCAACTTAACAGTAAGTTCCTCATTGGCTTGTCGCAAAAGGTGATCACGTGACCCCGGGATTACAACCGTCATAAATCTGAGTCCGCTGCCAAGCGTCTGAATTTTGATCATGCCGCAGCGGTCGTAAGCGTGGAAAACAGGCACGTCACTTTCTTCGGCACCGTTCAAATGGTCGCTAAACTAATAGTTGTACGTCAAGGACTCAAGAATTTTTGAATTTTTAAATTTTGAATTTGGTTTTAATGGGGTTTTATTATTTGTATTTCTATTTTAAATATTCGGCCTTATTTAATAAGTTTTTTAATTGTTGTTTTATCCTGTATTTATATGTATGTTTTATTCTGGCTGGAAACCGCCCTGAGTCCCGAGGGAGATAGGGCGGTATAAAAATACGAAAAATAAATAGAATGCGAAAAATAAATAAATAAATAAGGACTACTTGTACTGATAATTTAATCAGGAGGAATCCTTATCTTTGTTTTGCAGTTTGATTAAACTCCCTTTCAAACAAATTGCTGACTGAAAATTGAATTGGGGAAAAAGAAACACTGATCATTTACAACTGTCTTAACTTTTTTTATCGACTGGTTATTCTAATAATTTGGTAGGGAATCTTATGTGCATCTCTCTTATTTTCCTTTATTTCTTTAATGTTTCCCTCAGGATTAGCGTATGCGTCGCTGGCTGCCGTTCCTCCGGTGTTTGGCCTGTATTCTTCATTTTATCCGGTCTTTCTCTATACATTTTTTGGAACTTCCAGACATATATCAATAGGTATCTCTTTTAATGGATTTATTTGATGGTTTTTGTAGTTTAGGTCAGGGGTCTCCAACCTTGGCAACTTTAAGACTTGTGGACTTCAACTCCCAGAGTTCCTCAGCCAGCTTTGCTGGCTGAGGGACTCTGGGAGTTAAGCCCACAAGTCTTAAAGCTGCCAAGGTTGGAGATCCTGGTTTAGATCAGTGTTTCTGAACCTTGGCAACTTCAAGATGTGTGGACTTCAACTCCCAGAATTCCCCAGCCAGTAAGGGGGAAAAATATGTGCAAGGCTGGCTGAGGAATTCTGGGAGTTGAAGTCCACACATCTTGAAGTCGCCATGGTTGAGAAATATTGGCTTAGATGACTTTTGTTCTTGAAAATATAGCTGGGTGAAACCTTTTCCATCTTTTTAAACTGGTCTACCTTTATTACACAAGTCAAAATTATCTGTACAGGTAGTCCTCGACTTGCGACCACTGTTGAGCCTCACATTTCTGTCGCAAAGCGAGACAGGTATGAAACGAATGTCAATTTTAAGCTATTTTGTCCCGTTTTATGACCTTTCTTGCCACAGTTGTTAAGCGAATCACTGCAGGTGTTAAGTTCGTAACACGGTTGTTAAGTGAATCTGGTTTTCCCGTTGACTTTGCTCGTCAGAAAGTCGTAAAAGGGAATCATCCTGCGACCGTCATAAATATGAGTCAGTTGCCAAGCGTCTGAATTTTGATCATGCCGCAGCGGTCGTAAGCGTGGAAAACAGGCACGTCACTTTCTTCGGCACCGTTCAAATGGTCGCTAAACTAATAGTTGTACGTCAAGGACTCAAGAATTTTTGAATTTTTAAATTTTGAATTTGGTTTTAATGGGGTTTTATTATTTGTATTTCTATTTTAAATATTCGGCCTTATTTAATAAGTTTTTTAATTGTTGTTTTATCCTGTATTTATATGTATGTTTTATTCTGGCTGGAAACCGCCCTGAGTCCCGAGGGAGATAGGGCGGTATAAAAATACGAAAAATAAATAGAATGCGAAAAATAAATAAATAAATAAGGACTACTTGTACTGATAATTTAATCAGGAGGAATCCTTATCTTTGTTTTGCAGTTTGATTAAACTCCCTTTCAAACAAATTGCTGACTGAAAATTGAATTGGGGAAAAAGAAACACTGATCATTTACAACTGTCTTAACTATTTTTTATCGACTGGTTATTCTAATAATTTGGTAGGGAATCTTATGTGCATCTCTCTTATTTTCCTTTATTTCTTTAATGTTTCCCTCAGGATTAGCGTATGCGTCGCTGGCTGCCGTTCCTCCGGTGTTTGGCCTGTATTCTTCATTTTATCCGGTCTTTCTCTATACATTTTTTGGAACTTCCAGACATATATCAATAGGTATCTCTTTTAATGGATTTATTTGATGGTTTTTGTAGTTTAGGTCAGGGGTCTCCAACCTTGGCAACTTTAAGACTTGTGGACTTCAACTCCCAGAGTTCCTCAGCCAGCTTTGCTGGCTGAGGGACTCTGGGAGTTGAAGCCCACAAGTCTTAAAGTTGCCAAGGTTGGAGATCCCTGGTTTAGATCAGTGTTTCTGAACCTTGGCAACTTCAAGATGTGTGGACTTCAACTCCCAGAATTCCCCAGCCAGTAAGGGGGAAAAATATGTGCAAGGCTGGCTGAGGAATTCTGGGAGTTGAAGTCCACACATCTTGAAGTCGCCATGGTTGAGAAATATTGGCTTAGATGACTTTTGTTCTTGAAAATATAGCTGGGTGAAACCTTTTCCATCTTTTTAAACTGGTCTACCTTTATTACACAAGTCAAAATTATCTGTACAGGTAGTCCTCGACTTGCGACCACTGTTGAGCCTCACATTTCTGTCGCAAAGCGAGACAGGTATGAAACGAATGTCAATTTTAAGCTATTTTGTCCCGTTTTATGACCTTTCTTGCCACAGTTGTTAAGCGAATCACTGCAGGTGTTAAGTTCGTAACACGGTTGTTAAGTGAATCTGGTTTTCCCGTTGACTTTGCTCGTCAGAAAGTCGTAAAAGGGAATCATCCTGCGACCGTCATAAATATGAGTCAGTTGCCAAGCGTCTGAACTTTGATCACGTGACCGTGAGGCTGCTGCAACGGTCGTTAAGTGTGAAATGCAGTCATCAGTTACTTTTTTCAGCGGTGTAACCTCGAGCGGTCACTAAATGAACTGTTGTAAGTTGAGGACTACCTATCCATTTCCAGCATATATTTGAAAAGAGCTTTAGACCTCTTTGACAATTTTTTCAGGTATTATGTTCCAACAATACTTTTTATTTTATATTTAAAAAATCCAAGCAGTTTCTTTCAAATGTGTTGATTTTGTTGGCAATACAGGTAATCCTCAATTTACGACCGTTCATTTAGTGACCAAAGTTACAGCGGCACTGAAAAAAAGTGACTTATGACAATTTTTCACACATAGGTTCATTGTTGGCATCCCCCTTGGTCCTGCGATTCAAAATTCAGACACTTGGCAACTGACTCTTAGTTATGACGGCTGCAGTGTCCCAGGTGGGGAGTCACGCGATCCCCTTTTACGACCAGCGAAGTCAATGTGGAAAGCCAGATTCACTTAACAACCTTATTACTAATTTAACGGCTGCAGAATTTACTTAATAACTGTGGGAAGAAAGGTCGTAAAACGGGGCAAAACTCGCTGAAGCGTCTCGCTTAGCGACGGAAATTTGGGGCTCCTTTGTGGTCGTACGTCGAGGACTACCAGTAAAACCGACTTCTCCAACCTCACCCTGTCGCAGGAACCTTTGCTGTGATCAGCCTGATGATTGGCGGAGTGGCAGTGAGAGAAGTTCCCGATGAATTGTTTGAGGTGACGGGCACCAACTCAACCAACGGGACCGACGCCAGAGATGCCATGCGGGTGAAAGTAGCCGTGGCGGTCACCTTGTTGTCAGGTATCATACAGGTAAGGGTGTTCTGTCCCCCTCGCCTCAGTCTGAGCAATGGCTTAATTAGCCGGCACTATCAGCTCTGGCAGCAAACTAGCGAGCATCTGCCAAGTGTCTCTGTTATCTCCCTTGAGCCGATGAGTCAACAAACAGTACTTCAGCTCTAGTCAAGCAGTTGATTTGCCTGCTACGAAGAGGCATAACAGCCCTTGCTGCTTTTATATCTTGTGGGGTGTGGCTCCATGACTCAGCACTTCCTAGGACTGCCCCACCCCTGGTTCTGTTGTTCCCGCCTCTCGTGCCTACGAAACCTAGGGTCCAGCCAGGCCTGATTGCCATCAGCTGGGTCTGGAGGCGTGGCCTAGGAAGGGAAAAGAGTCAGAGGCCTCGTTATCTCCTCCACCTGGCCTGCCTCTGGCTTCTGGAGCTGAGCCAGGGAAGCCGGTGCTCCCGAGGTAAATCCTGATGGCCCTTCCCCCTCACTTTCCAAGTCATTTTCTGGCAGGGGGCCCGGCTCAGGGGGCGCAGACACAACAAAGGGAATGCAAGAGCTGGCTTCAGAAACAGATTTTAGCTATTGCTTTCCGCTATATCAAAAATCTGATTTTCCTAGTGTTTTGTTTTGGTTTTTTTTGCAATTCAAGACGAGGCTGAATATTATCTTCCGTCAAATGTAGGGTCCTTGGTGCTCTCTGAGCTCGGTGGTTTTTCTGCAGACGTTTCCCTGATGCTGTAACCCGGTTTGGTAATGAAACGTCTGCAAGAAAATGACCTTGCTTAGAGAACACCCAGGGACCCCACAGTTCAACCACGAGTTGCAAAGATTCTCTTAGGTCAGGGGTCTGCAAACTTGGCTCTTTTAAGACTTGGGGACTTCAACTCCCAGAGTTCCTCAGCCAGCAAAGCAAAGCTTTAGGTCAAGTCCCATCAGTGTTTTTGTGATAGTATGAGTGGTGCGGTGGCCTAGAGGTGGAGCTCTCGCCTCACAATCAGGAGGCTGTGAGTTCGATCCTAGGTAGAGGCAGATATTTCTCTCTCTGGGCACGATGAGAATATATATCTGCTGAACAAAACTCTGCATTGGCGACAGGAAGGGCATCCGGCCAGTAAACACTCAGCTCCATTCAGTCGCCCCAACACCACCTTGCAAGAGATTACAGGGTCATTAAACGATTAAAAAAAATGGTAGGCGGTATGAGATACAGACGTAGAGTATGAGAAAGGTGTGGTCCAACTATGTTGTAGACTTTGCATTTGTTATGGCAACAGAAATCTCTTTAAGTTAACCTAGCATTTTATGTAAAAAAATAAAAAAATAACTTAAATGTTCCGTTTGAATTGGACAGGTTACACAATAGGCCATGTGGAGTAAGTCACAGAGAAGAACAAAAATATATATATATATGCAGTGGGGGTCACTCTTGGCCGTGATTCCCATTAATCAAATATTTTCCCAGAACATGTTGTACTCTTTTGACTGAAACGTTCTGCTTATTTTCTTGCAAGGAAATTGCGGGTGGGGGCGGGAAAGCACGCTCCTAGGATCTTTGTTTAAAAATCACAAGTGATGATGACGGTGACTGTTGCTAGAACGTGGGTTCTTTTCCTATCAGTTGTGTTTAGGACTGCTTCGTTTTGGATTTGTAGCCATTTACCTCACGGAGCCCCTGGTACGCGGATTCACCACTGCAGCAGCCGTGCACGTCTTCACTTCTCAGCTGAAGTATCTGCTTGGGATCAATATCAAACGATTCAGTGGCCCCCTGTCTGTTCTTTATGTAAGTATATCTATCTATACATCTACCCATCTGTCAGTGTTTGTCTATCTTCATAGCCATTTATCTATCGCTGTGTCTATTATCTATCTATCTATCTTATCTATCTATCTATCTATCTTATCTATCTATCTATCTATCTTATCTATCTTATCTATCTATCTTATCTATCTATCTTATCTATCTATCTATCTAATCTATCTCTTATCTATCTATCTATCTATCTATCTATCTATCTATCTATCTATCTTATCTATCTATCTTATCTATCTATCTATCTATCTATCTATCTATCTATCTATCTATCTTATCTATCTATCTATCTAATCTATCCCGTCTCTCTATCTATCTATTATCTCTCCTGTCTATATGTCTGTCTGTCTATCCATTTACCTCTCACTGTGTTTGTCTGTCTCTATTGTATCAGATCAGATCCTATCCTATCCGATCGGATCGGATCTATCTCTCCTGCCTATCTGTCTGAATCAATCTATCTATCTATCTATCTATCTATCTATCTATCTATCTATCTATCTATCTATCTATCTATCTAACTATCTATCTCTATCTATCTAATCTATCCTGTCTATCTACCCTATCTCTCTCTCCTGTCTTTATATCTGTCTGTCCATTTATCTATCACTGTGTCTGTCTGTCTCTGCCTATCCTATCCTATCCTATCCTATCCTATCCTATCCTATCCTATCCTATCTCTCCAATCTATCTCTCCTGCCTGTCTGAATCTATCCATCCATCCAACCAACTAGCCTATCAGTTGCAAGAATTGAGTATGTCTAATATTAAATGAAGGAAGGTGCGCGGTGGCTCAGTGGCTAAGACGCTGAGCTTGTCGATCGAAAGGTCGGCAGTTCAGCGGTTCGAATCCCTAGTGCCGTGTAACGGGGTGAGCTCCTGTTACTTGTCCCAGCTTCTGCCAACCTAGCAGTTCGAAAGCACGTAAAAAATGCAAGTAGAAAAATAGGGACTACCTTTGGTGGGAAGGTAACAGCGTTCTGTGCACCTTTGGCGTTGAGTCATGCCGGCCACATGACCACAGAGACGTCTTCGGACAGCGCTGGTTCTTCGGCTTTGAAACGGAGATGAGCACCGCCCCCTAGAGTCGGGAATGACTAGCACATATGTGCGAGGGGAATCGTTACCTTAACTAATTAAATGAAAAGAAGGTGAAGTGATAACAGACTTCCAATATCTGAGGGGCTGCCACAAAGAAGAGGGGATCAACCTATTTTCCAAAGCACTTGAAGGCAGGACAAGAAGCAATGAATGGAAACTAATCAAGGAGAGAAGCAAGCTAGAACCAAGGAGAAACTTCCTGACATTGAGAACAATTAATCGGTGGAACGACTTGCCTCCAGAAGTTGTGAAGGCTCCAACACTGGAATTTTTTAAGAAGAAATTGGACAACTGTTTGTCTGAAATGGTATATAGGGTCACCTGCTTGAACAGTGGGTTAAACTAAAAGACCTCCAAGGTCCCGTCTAACTATTATTATGTTTTATTATTTTTCCATATAACTTGAGGTGAACTTGTCCAAGACACCTTCCACCTCCTATTCCCCAAGGCAACTACCCTCTGAGGAGAGTTGAGCTGAGAGAGAATGACTGGCCCAGTTGGTTTTCATGGCTGAGGCAGGATTTGAACTCACAACCTCCTGTTTTCCTTTCAAGCCTGGCGCCTCAACCACTAGACCAAACTGGCTCTATCTATAATAGGATGCTTCACTTATGAGGTTATTCCCAGCCAATGGGACTTGAAAAGATGGGAATAAGCAGGTAGACTTTAGTTGTTTGGCCCTTTGTTTCCTACTTGCTTTGGACCACACGATCAATCCTCAGGGAATATGGGAGTTGTGGTCATCAGAACGTTTGGAAGGTTGGTCCTGTTGCAATCCCAGAATAATGCGATTGTTTTCTGAGATCGCAGACAAGTTTCTTCAGTGGACCCCATGCAAAGCATCGGATAGCCCTTACAATAATCCCAAAGACCTAATTCAGTAGTGGGTTTCAAAGCATGGCGTTACCTGTTCGCTATTGGTAATGCGCGAGTGCGCTCGCTCGCTTTGCAAGTGTACGGCGCTTCTGTGCACGCACATAAGCTTCTGGGCATGCGCAGCTTGTTTTTGATGACATTGGGTGGGTGGGCGGAGCCTCCCGCCGCCGCAACTACCGGTTCGTGCGAACCGGGAGCAACCCACCACTGACCTCATTGTTTATCTTTCTGCCTTGTCTTGCCTTTCAGAGTTTGATTGCGGTTTTTTCCAACATCACCAAAACCAACACGGCCACTTTAGTGGTTGGGCTCATCTGCATCGTCCTGCTACTGAGCGGCAAAGAAATCAACGACCGTTTCAAGAAGAAGTTGGTGGTTCCAATTCCCCTGGAGATCATTGTGGTAGGTCTTCAACCATAGCTGAACCGTTCGCCCAGAACGCAGAACATAGAATAACAAAGAGTTGGTAGGTCTTCTATCTAGTCCAAGGGTCAGCAACCTGGGGCTCTGGAGCTGCATGTGACTCTTTTTTTAAAATTTATTTACATTTATATCCCGCCCTTCTCCGAAGACTCAGGGCGGCTTACAGTGTGTAAGGCAATAGTCTCATTCTATTTGTATATTTACAAAGTCAACTTATTGCCCCCCCAACAATCTGGGTCCTCATTTTACCTACCTTATAAAGGATGGAAGGCTGAGTCAACCTTGGGCCTGGTGGGACTAGAACCTGCAGTAATTGCAGGCAGTTGTGTTTTAATAACAGGCTTCTTACAGCCTGAGCCACACCGCGGCCCTTTCACTGAAAGAGCCACACTGTGGCTCTTTCATGCCTCTGCTGCAGCTCCCTGTCACTCAAAATATGCATCACAACCGCCAATGTGCGACACCCACTGGCACGCAATTTATTGAGCTTTTCAAACCCCGGTAGACTAACCATGGATTAGTACAAGAAAAGAAAAGTTTCAGAAGAAAACAGAATGTTTAATTCAACTACGTATACTAGTTTTGTGGCCGCTCAAAAAATAGTCAGACACAGGAAGGGTTTTGTGGCTCCCGGTGTTTTCTTTTCTGTGGGAAATGGGTCCAAATGGCTCTTTTGAGTGTTTAAGGTTGCAGACCACTGATCTAATCCGACCACCTACTCCAACAGGAGATCCTGTACCAGTTTGGACAAATGGTTGTCCAATCTCTTCAGAAAAGCACCCTGTGATGGAGCACCCACAACTTCTGGGCTCTCACTGTTAGGAAAGTTCTCCTTAGTTCTAGTTTGCTTCTCGTCTTGGTTAGAAGATAAAGATAAAAACAGGGTTCCTTCTCTCTTTTTATTATAGGACTAGTTGATAACCCGGCATTGCCTAGGTATTTATTTATCCCAATCCTGTATTGTATGCAGTTGCCTCAACCACTGTGGTGAGAATTAGATTGCCCTGGCCAACAGCGTGGGAAAAATTCTACAGGGAACAGCCTTTGAGGTGATTATCTTCATTAGCAGGCACCTCCCTCAACAACTTGCCCTCTTTGCTTGAAGCTGAGGGCCTAGGATGTTGTTTTTTTTAAGAAACAATCACCCTTACCAGAGGTAGCCCCCTTGTGGAGTACCGTGAAGCCGTTACCATGGCAACTCCACTGTGCTGTACAGTAGAAGCCATTTTAAGGCACAACAGGCTGTATCTTAACAGAACTCGAATCCGAAATGCACACTATCACTGTCAAAAGTACTGTGATTTGACACTATAGATATAATTCATTCTTTTTCATTTTGGCGGCCCAGGCATTCCAGAGTTAAGCTGGAACATACACCCACACCCACACACACACACCGAGAGGTGTTAGGGGTGTCTTACCCCCCACAGTATTTTTTTCCAGAGGGGAAGTCATCTGTGTACCAAGTTTGGTTGAAATTGCTCAAGGCACACACACACACAGCCATTTTTAATATACAGTACTCTGTGTGTGTGTGTGTGTGTATGTGTGTGTGTGTGTGTGTATTATAGGAAGCTTACTTTCTGTTATTCAGGATGCTGCTTATAAGCGCTATGTGCTTAGAGCTCAAAGCATTGTTAGAGACCCAACGCACCCACTTCACCATCTGTTTCTGTTGCTCCCCTCTGGGAGGGGGTTTCAAAGTATCTATAGCAGGATTACTAAATTCAGTAACAGCTTTGGTCCTTATGCCATCCGTCCAGTAAACTTGCAAGATTATTATTTTTTCGCCATAAACATGTATACATACATTGGGTAGAAATTGTGGAAACTAGGCAGTGGAAGAGGTGGGAGAAATACCAAGTTTGGACAGCCAAGAAGTAGATGCAGACAGAGATAAAGATCCAAGAGAGGAATATGGGAGGGAAGTCAAAAAAAAAAAGCATAGCAATTAAAATATTGAAGCGGGCAAGAGACGATGGATAGATGATTTCTCTCTTTTTGTTGTTGTTCTGATTTTTCTTTTTCTCTCTCTCTTTTTTTAGGTAGGTGACATGACTAAAGGTTAGGTAGGATAGAAAGAATACGCTTTTTAATAAAGGGTGACATGATTAAAAGCTAGAATAAGAGATAGAAATAAGAGAAAGGGGGAATAGTAGTGTATACACTTTTGTATAATAAAATAAAAACAATAACAAGAGAAAACATGGTATAATTGAATAATGACAGATTGCAGCTTAATATAAATGTCTATTATTAGAAATATATAAGTTGGTTGAATGTAATAACTGATTAATTACTAGTTTTATTTATATTAGAATGTATGACACTCAGGTGCCACACTGTTCATGCATTGATGTGTGTGTGCGCGCGCAGGGATCCGAACTAGACAGTTGTTGTTTCTCTGCGTCACGGAATATATGTGGGTATATGCATAATTTTTTTTGTCATGTTTATGTAGTGTATGTTGGAGGTGGTGACCCTTTGAGAGCTGTATGCAATGAAATTTCATTTTAATGTATGTACATTTAAAGTGATAATAAAAGTTATTCTATTCTAAGCAAGTTAATTATTCTTCTGAAATTCTTCCATTTGAAGAATCTTAAAACGTTTTGCCTTGTGTGTGTTTTAAGGTGGTCATCGGCACTGGAGTTTCAGCTGGAATGAATCTGTCCAAGACTTACGACGTCGATATTGTCGGGAACATTCCTAGCGGGTAAGCCTAAGATATATGGTGGAGAGGGGGGATGTATTATAGGTACTCCTCGAGTTATGACCACAATGGAGCCCCAAATTTCCAATTGCTAAGTAAGACCGTTGTTAAGTGAGTTTTGCTCCATTTTATGACCTTCCTTTGCCACCGTTGCTAAGCAAATCACTGCGGTGGTTAAGTTATGAACGCGGTTGTTAAGTGAATCTGGCTTCCCCATTGACTTGGCTGGACAGAAGGTCGCAAAAGGGGATCACATGATCCTGGGACTCCCAACTGTCATAAGTACATGCCAGTTACCCAGTGTCGTGTCCCACTCCTCTTCTGGTGGCCGGGTCTGGGAAGTCTGTATCAAGTGTGGCCACGAAGCCTCTGCAGCTTTGCCAAATTCCTGTCAGAGTTCTCAGGGCAGGCAGGAATCCAAGGTGTGACTTCAGCAACCAGATGAGACTTTGCCTGACTCAAGGAATGCCAAAAAGCAGATCCTTTATATAGGCCATGGGGTGTGGCTCCATGACTCAGCACTTATCCAGGCCTGCCCCTCCCTTCCTTTTGCTGATGTCGCCTCTCCATTCTCCGAAAGCGGGGATCCGTCCACTGTGACTTTCCGTCCTCCTGATCTGCTGCCGGCAATTCTAGCACGTGGCTGGCTTTGTGCTCACACGCTGTAGAAGGGAGGTTTGTTTGCTCATTCCTGACATTCTGTCCGGGCATGGTGCCAGGGCTGGGGGCTGGAGGCATGCCAGGCCATTCTTCTTCACTATCAGTCTCTGGCTGAGATAGCAGGAGATGGGAGGGGCCCGGCTGAGGAGAGGAGGGCGGGCGAGGCACAACACCAGCATTCGAATTTTGATCAGGTGACTACGGGAATGCTGCAATTGTCATAAAGGTGAAAACCAGTCATAAGTCACATTTCTCAGTTCCTCTGTGATTCTGAACGGCCACTAAACCAATGGTGGTTAAGTCAAGGGCTTACCTGTATTCTTAGAGCCTCCAAATTTACTATAACCTTTTTTCTCCCCCTGATTGCTTCTTATAGGTTAATCCCTCCTCAGATTCCTGATGTTAGCCTCATCCCGGCTGTGTTTGTCGATGCCATCGCTATCGCTCTTGTTGGGTTTTCCATGACCATCTCCATGGCCAAAATCTTCGCTCTGAAGCATGGCTACACGGTGAATGGAAATCAGGTGACACAATTGTAGCCTAGCCTTTGATTCTCGTGACCTGAATAAAATCCTGTGGTCAATAAAATGGGCTTTCATTCCATTCCATATTTTCTGCTCCATTCCATTCCGTTCCATTCCCTGTTCTACTCTTGTCCTGTCCTGTCCTGTCCTGTCCTGTCCTGTCTTATCCTATCCTATTCTGCATTCTATCCTCTCCTCTCCTCTCCTCTCCTCTCCTCTCCTCTCCTCTCCTCTCCTCTGTTCTGTTCTGTTCTGTTCTGTTCTGTTCTGTTCTGTTCTGTTCTATTCTATTCTATTCTATTCTATTCTATTCTATTCTATTCTATTTCTATCTTATCCTATTCTGCATTCTGTCCTATCCTATCCTATCCTATCCTATCCTATGCTCTAGTCTAGTCTAGTTAGTCTAGTCTAGTCTAGTATATTTCTATCTGTTCTGCATTCTATCCTCTCCTCTCCTCCTCTATTCCATTCCATTCCATTCCATATTGTCTATCCTATCCTATCCTCTATTCCCAGGGTGTCAAATTTGATTTCATTGAGGGCCGCATCAGAGGTTGTGTTTGACCTCGGAGGCCTGAAGTGGGAGTGGACAGGGTGGGCGTGGCCAGTTTGACGTCACTCAGGTCAGGGGCACTTGTAGTGGCCTGAGCGCTCTGCCAGCTAAAACAGGCTCCTGAACTCTGTTTCTGGCTGCAAATCTCTGCCAATGAAAATGGAGCTCGGGATGGCTGCGCGCAGTCCTCCGGAGTTCCGTAGTGCTATGTGATTTTCTTTAACGGTATTTGTTGTGTGTTCTTTCCTCTTCCTTTTTAATGTCATCCCAGGAACTCATCGCGTTAGGCATCTGCAATTCCACCGGATCCTTTTTCCAGACGTTTGCTATCACCTGCTCGATGTCTCGGAGCCTTGTTCAGGAAGGCACTGGAGGGAAGACCCAGGTGTGAAAAATACTTACTTTTATCTGACATCTTTCCCTTTCGTTAAGGAGAGTATGGAGTTGGCCCATTAAAAGGTATCCTCTTATGCTCATTAAGTCGAGTAACGCCAGGTACAAGCAGCCAAAACACTTCCATTAATCGGTCTAATCGGTTTCTTTATTGCCGATTGACAGTTTACGAGAATCTCACCGGACTGTCTGTTTTTTCCTTGGGGAACGGGCAGATACAGAATTAAGGGTTTGGCTTCAAATGTTTCCTCCTCCAATGGACTCTTAAGATGAAATGTCCTTTAACTCCAAGTTGGAGCCTCCGCACCTTCAGAAAGTGGTTCCGACACAGGTAATGTCCGCTGAAATCTTCTAGGGAGGGCTTTAAAATAAACCCTCCTGAGGTTCGTGTTTATTCTCAGCTGAATGCAGGGGTGGACTTCAGATCCTTTAACAACAGGTTCGCTGCCCCATTGCTGGGTGGGCGTGGCCATGGTGGGTGTGGCCTACTTGCAACATGGCGGGTGGGGAGGCAGTGTTTTTCGCCCTCCCCAGGCTCTGACCACACAGGAGGACAAAAACTGCTACCCCCGGGGTCCAGAGGCCAGAAACAGGCCCCTTTCCGGACTTCCAGAACCTCCGGTAGGTCCATTTTTTGCCCTTCCAGACCCTGGCCGGGTTTCCTTTGGCAGAGGAAAGTTCTGGCAGCGATTCCCCAAGTGCCTGCCAAGTTCTTATCAAGAATCAGCGTGTGTACGGTCCATCGCCGGAGCAACCAGGAATCTAAGAATGGTCAAGAGTTACTCACGAAAATCCAAGCCTTAAATCCCAAAACTAACTGAAGCTCACACGATGCAGTTCACCTTTAGTAGCTTTTGTCCATCACAAGGGCCAGATGGCAACCCCACACCCTGTGGGGTGTGGCTCAGTGACTCAGCATTCTCTGGGCCTGTCACACCTCTTCCTCTGCTGCGCACGCCTCTCTTGCCGACGGTGCCTAGGGTCTACCCAGGATTGATCCTCCTCTATCTGTGGAGGTTCTGACATGCTTTCTTCCTGGCCTTCCGCCGGCACTTGAGGCGTTGCCAGGAAGGAGGGACCTGGAGAGGGAGGCCTTGTCGGCTCCTCTCCCTCACTCTCCGAGTCCTCCTCCTCCATGAGAACAAGCTCCGGGGCTGGAATCACAACACTACCCGTATGTGGGATTAATACTGAGAAGTATCAGATTTATCAGTAGAAATTCATCCGACAAGCTGAACCATCCTAGTTTTTTTTCTTACTAAAATGTTAATCTGGTTTATGTTCAGATTGCAGGAACCCTCTCCTCAATCATGGTTTTCTTAGTGATTATTGCCATTGGTTATCTCTTTGCACCTTTGCCACAGGTAAGCACTCTCCAGTTATCTAAATCAGCAGAATTAAAAGGCCTCTTGTACAGATCATAATATCTATCTTATTGGGTGAAATCCAAAAACTTTCCCTACCGATTCTGTGGGCGTGGATGGGGAAGGATATTGCAAAATCTCCATTCCCACCCCACTCCAGGGAAGGATATTGCAAAATCTCCATTCCCACCTCACTCTAGGGCCAGCCAGAGGTGGTATATGCCGGTTCTCGGAACTACTCAAAATTTCCATTACTGGTTCTCCAGAACCTGTTAGAACCTGCTGGATTTCACCCCTGCTATCTATCCATAAAGAACCATGGTGGCGCAGTGGTTAGGCTAATTCTGCTGACTGCCAGCAGTTCAATTCTGACTGGTTCAAGTCTAAGTATTATTTCTATTCCTTCCTTCCTTCCTTCCTTCTTCCCTTTCTCATTCTCCTTCCTGGTGGCGCAGTGGTCAGAATGCAGGCTAATTCTGCTGACTGCCAGCAGTTCAATTCTGACCAGATCAAGTCTGCTATTGCTATTCCTCTCTTCCTCCCTCCCTTCCTTTCTTCTTCCCTTTCTCATTCTCCTTCCTGGTGGTGCAGTGGTTAGAATGTGGTATTGAAGGCTGACTCTGCCCACTGCCAGGAGTTCGATCCTGAACGGCTCAAGGTTGACTCAGCCTTCCATCCTTCTGAGGTTGGTAACATGAGGACCCAGATTGTTGGGGGCAAGAAGATGACTCTTCTTAGCCGCTTAGAGAGGGCGGTAAAACACTGTAAAGTAATATATAAGTCTTAAGTGCTATTGCTCTCTCTGTGTCTTCAACATAGCTTACTTACTGCTTCCTGTTCTCAGAGTTTGGTGACACACCTTATAGGTAATTGTTGGATATTTTATCTTGTATCCTTTTCTCTGGTGGTTCTCCATAAATACCACTAGCTTTTTCCGAAGTTCTTTTCCGAATACAGGAAGTCCCCAGTTTAAGAATGCCTCAATTTAAGGACGACTGATGCTTAAGAACAGAGCCCATTGTAGAGTTCCCCTGTATCCTTAATTACAATTATAATCAAGGAGAGAAGTAACTTCGAACTAAGGAGAAATTTCCTGACAGATAGAACAATTCATCAGTGGAACAACTTGACTCCAGAAGTTGTAGATGCTCCAACACTGGAAGTTTTTAAGAAGAGGTTGGATAACCATTTGTCTGAAGTGGTGTAGGGTTTCCTGCCTAAGCAGGGGGTTGGACTAGAAGACCTCCAAGGTCCCTTCCAACTCTTTGTTATTCTGAAATTCTAAATCAATGGCAATGAATATATTTTACAGTGCTGTTCTCATCCGCATTTGTAATTGACAGATTTAAGCTAATTTTGTTAGCAAGCAGGAACACACAGTTTCAGGCTAAATTTGAAAAAAAAAGAAAGAAAGAAAACTAGGAAAGCTGCCAGCTAAAGACAGCCAAAAAATATTGCTGGTTAATTGTCATGAAACCATCTCATTAGTTTCCGGCAAACTAATGTGCCTGGAAGATCAAAGTTATTTCTGTTTACATGAATGCTTACCCTTATTAAGTTGGCAATGTTCTTTTTAAAAAGGCATGCATTGCTTATCCGAAATTATGTTCTTTTCTTTTTTTTTAAATACATGATAGATGCTTGGAAAGAGTTTTATTTATTTTATTTATTTGCATTTATATCCCGCCCTTCTCCGAAGACTCAGGGCGGCTTACACTATGTTAGCAATAGTCTTCATCCATTTGTATATTATATACAAAGTCAACTTATTGCCCCCAACAATCTGGGTCCTCATTTTACCTACCTTATAAAGGATGGAAGGCTGAGTCAACCTTGGGCCTGGTGGGACTTGAACCTGCAGTAATTGCAAGCAGCTGCTGTTTATAACAGACTGTCTTACCAGCCTGAGCTACCAGAGTTTTAAATGAATCCAGAAAAGAAAGTCATACTATTTTCAAATTATTTTCCTAGACTGTGCTGGCAGCCATTGTCATGGTCAATCTGAAAGGCATGTTCAAACAATTTGGGGATATCGTCCATTTTTGGAGAACCAGCAAAATTGAACTGGTGAGTGATTCCGTGCCCCATAGCAGGCCTGAGAAGAGGGGGGTGCAGCCAGTACATTGTTTGGGGCCCATGGAGCTCAAAAGGGGGCCAAATTACTTATTTATTTAAGTTTGCAAGTTTAGTTTCATTTTGTTTATGTATATATTTTATATTTCTGGAACGAACTTCCCCCCGGTTTACGCCAATTACCTGACCTTCGGACCTTTCGCCGTGAATTGAAAACATATCTGTTTATCCAAGCGGGACTGGCTTGATTTTTAAATTTTCAAATTTCTGAATTTTTAATAATTTTAAATTGGGGTATTTTAGTATAGGTCAATTCGACGGTTTTAATTTTCGGCCATCTTTTGAATATGTATTTTAATTGTTATTTTAATTTTGTATATTATTGTTTTAATCTGGCTGTACACCGCCCTGAGTCCTTCGGGAGAAGGGCGGTATAAAAATCTAAATAATAAATAAATAAATAAATTTCACTTCCATTTGATGGATTGGTTATGAAATGTCCTCTCAAAAACCTAGAGCTCAAAAACGCGAGGCAAAACAGAAAAACGTGATGAGATTAATGAAAAGGGGTGAAAAACGCTTTTTCAATTTGGCGTTAAACGCTGCCAGCCATCGCGGAGCTCCAGTGCCCCTCCGGGGGAAGGGGAGGAGCTGAGGCTGTAATAAGGGGTGGGGCTGCAAGGAGGGGCGGAGCCAGTGGTGGGATTCAGCCAGTTCGCACCACTTCGGGAGAACCGGTTGTTAAATTACTTGAATCCCACCACTGGGCGGAGCCATTCAGGAGAGCAGAAGCCCCGCCTCCCCCTCGCTGGATTTCCGCTTCCCTTTGCGTGTCCATGTGTAGGTGAGGGGGTCCATATCAGTCTCGTTCTAGCATTTAATAATCCTCTCAGCGGCCCTAATCCTCAACTTCCTTTCTTCAGCTTGTCACCTCTGCCAGTAGTCCTCGACTTACAACAATTCGCTTAGTGACTGTTCGAAGTCACAAACAGCACTGAAAAAAGTGACTTGGGACCATTTTTTCCACACTTATGACCGCGGTATCGTCATCATGGTCACGTGATCAAAAAATCGGACGCTTGGCAACCGATTCGTATTTATGACGGTCATAGTGTCCCCGGGTTCATGTGATCCCCTTTTGCGGCCTTCTAACAAGGGGAACCCATATTCACTTAACAACCGTGTGACTAATTTAAAACAGGCAGTGGTTCGCTTAATGACAGTGGCAAGAAAGGGGCAGAACTCACTTAATAAATGGCTCACTTAGAAAGTTTGAGTTCAATTGTCGTAAGTTAAGGACTACCCTGTGTTGCTGATTGGATGATTGTTTTCTTTGATCTTTTTCAGGCAATTTGGATTGTAGCGTTTCTCGCCTCGGTTTGTCTGGGCCTGGACTACGGCTTACTCACGTCGATCACTTTTGCAGTGGTTACCATTGTCTACAGGACCCAAAGGTACAGTTCACTTTGAAACTCATAAAACAACCTTCTTCGGTTTTTGTTTTTACACTTCTTTCTCCCCCCACCCCTTTATTTATTTATGTCATTTATTTAATTTAATTCAGGTCCTGCCTTGATCACGAGTAACTCAATTCCTAACACCAATAATCGTCAATGTACAATCACAATTGAGTCCAAAATTTAGGTTGCTGAGCGACATATTTCTTTATAATATTTATTGAAGTTAAAATACACAATACAAAAAAAAACCACCACAATACACACACACACACAAAACCGCACAAAGACAAACACGTCAAAATTACATTAACATAACATAACATAACATAACAACAGAGTTGGAAGGGACCTTGGAGGCCTTCTAGTCCAACCCCCTGCCCAGGCAGGAAACCCTATACCATCTCAGTCAGATGGTTATCCAACATTTTCGTAAAAATTTCCAGTGTTGGAGCATTCAAAAATTTCCAGTGTTGGAGCATTGGAACTTCTGAAGGCAAGTCGTTCCACTTATTAATTGTTCTAACTGTCAGGAAATTTCTCCTTAGTTCTAAGTTTGATCAGTTTCCACCCATTGCTTCTTGTCCTGCCCTCAGGTGCTTTGGAGAACAGCCCGACTCCCTCTTCTTTGTGGCAGCCCTTGAGATATTGGAACACAGCTATCATGTCTCCCCTAGTCCTTCTTTTTATTAAACCAGACATACCCAGTTCCTGCAACCGTTCTTCATATGTTTTAGCCTCCAGTCCCCTAATCATCTTTGTTGCTTTTTTCTGCACTCTTTCTAGAGTCTCAACATCTTTTTTACATCGTGGCGACCAAAACCATTACTCATAACAGCTTTTCCTACATCGGTATCTCTTATCCTATTTAACCTCTACATACAGATTCTACTTCTAAGTGTCTCTATAAACCAACATTCTTCTTTAAATTATTTTAACCTCTGTTCAGAATTCAGTCTCATGACAAAAATCTCTCTTTAAGTTTTGTGCTTACTTAAGCGACACATTTCTTAAGCGAGTTTGATCCCATTTTACGAATTCTCTTGCCACGTCGGTTAAGTGAATCACTGCGGTTGTTAAGCTAGTAACACGGTCGTTAAGTGACTCCAGTTTCCCCGTTGACTTTGCTTGTTGGAGGGTCACAAAGGGGGATCATGTGACACACACACACACACGGGACACTGCAACCGTCATAAATATGAGTCGGTTGTCAAGCATCCAAATGTAAATCACGCGACCCCTCCCCCGGGGGTCGCTGCAAGGTCATAACTCTGAAAAATGGTCATAAGTCACTTTGTTCAGTCCCATCGTAACTTTGAACGGTCACTAAATGAACCGTTCATAAATCAAGGACCGCCTGCACTTCTTTCCTCCTATTTCACGAATAACGTTGACGCTTTGGGCCAAAATTGGCTTTCAAGCGACCCATTAATTTATAAACTTTTCAAACCATCAAAGTCAGGGAGGACAATGAGATGTCGCTGGCATGAGTGAGAGGAACAGATTTTTGGCTCCAAAATAGATTAAAATTATAGAATTCTTTATTGGCCAGGTGTGATTAGACACACAAGGAATTTGTCTCTGGTGCCTAAGCTCTTAGTGGACATATTCAGATTACAATTAAAATTATTACCCGAATGATAAGCCTTCCTGAAATATTGTCGCTTTAAAATCATGTCCCTGTTTCGGGATCCATGTCTTGAAAGGTAAATTTTTCACTTAGTCCCTGTCTGGTAAAGGTAAAGATTTCCCCCTGTACATATGTGCTAGTCGTTGCCGACTCTAGGGGGCGGTGCTCATCTCCGTTTCAAAGCCGAAGCGCCAGCGCTGTCCGAAGAAACCTCCATGGTCATGTGGCCAGCATGACTCAATGCCAAAGGCGCCCGGAACGCTGTTCCCTTCCCACCAAAGGCGGTCCCTATTTTTCTACTTGCATTTTTTACGTGCTTTCGAACTGCTAGGTTGGCAGAAGCTGGGACAAGTCACGGGAGCTCACACCGTTACTTGGCACTAGGGATTGGAACCGCTGAGCTGCTGACCTTTCGATCCACAAGCTCAGTGTCTTAGCCACTGAGCCACTGCGTCCTTTTTCTTTTTCTGGTAAAGGCTTCGGTATATAACTGTTTAATTTTGTTAAGCAGAAGGTTGCTTACTTTGTTTCTTGATCAGCGAGTCAGGTTCAAAGCCGTAGAACCTGTTTCGATAATGGACATAAACTTTGGACACAATCAGTAAAGCGACAGGTTTGGTTGGTTGGTTTGGTTTGTTTTTTTAAAAAAAACATTTCTAAGAATTCCGCCACGCGCAAGTACGCGTGATCTTCTGACTTCTCCAACAATGAATGGTTATAACGCAAATAACGCGTTATATTTCTGTAATTTTCTTTCTCTACAGTCCCCAATATAGAATCCTTGGCCAGATTCATAACTCAGATATTTATTGTGACGTGGAACTGTATGAAGAGGTAAGAGATTTGGAACTCTTTTTTTTTTCTTTTTTCTTTTTTCAGGGCAAAATTTTTATTTTTCCATAATAATTCCCACAATTTGACCAGTGTACAATACAATCACTTATCCAACAATCGATCCAATACTCAAATTATACTCAATCAGGGCTGCTCGACCGCCACTCCCTCCTTTAATCCTTTCTACCCTTCTCATCCTTCTTTGACTTTCCCCACCATCCTTCTCCTTGCTTTCCTACTTCCCCGCCTCTTTCCCACTTCTCACTACCATCTTTTCTAACCCTCTATCTTCTCCTCCTTCTTCTCCTGCTATCCTTTCTTCTCCCTCCCTTCTTTCCTACCTACCTACCTGCCTACCTACTTTCTTCCTTCTTTACTCCTCTTTCCTTACCCTTTCGCTTCGGGAATGGTTACCGAGCAGTCCCGACTTTACACCATTAAAGGGGAAGGGGAAGCTTATAAATTGATTGATTGCCATTGTACAGGAATAATGGTAGAATTAAACAAGTTGGAATGGTGTAAAGAGATTTGGAACTCTTGAAGACACAGAAAATTAATGTGTTCCTTTAAAAACAGGGTGGAACAATAGGATCCCATGGGAAAATTTTCCTTGTGCTCTTGTCTTACCAGTAGGTTCATGAAAGATAAGGTACCGTATTTTTTGGAGTATAAGACACACCTTAGTTTTTGGGGAGGAAAATAAGAAAAAAGCTGATAGGTAGATGGATTGGCCTCCTGGAATATCCCCAATCAGCTGTTCCCAGAGGTGAATTTTAGCAACAGGTTCCTTGGTTGTGAGCCCTGTGCCTTGCTTTTTTTTGCCTTTTTTTCCCTGCCTCTGAAACTTCTGAAACTGTTTCAGAAAAAACTTTTTTCCTGCCTCTGAAAGTCTCCGAAACAGCTTCAGAAAAAAGCCTCTGAAGCTCTGTTTGGGGGCTTCTTTTCTGAAGTTCTGTTTGGAGGCTTTTTTTCTGAAGCTCTGTTTGGAGGCTTTTTTTCTGAAGTTTTGTTTCTGATGCTTTTTTCAGCCTCTGAAACCTCCATTTGAGAAGCTGAGAAGGGTTACATTTGGAGTATAAGACACACCCAGATTTTCACCCTCTTTTTTGCGGGAAAAAGGTTCATCTTATACTCTGAAAAATATGGTACTTGCAGGAATCCTCAATCGATTGATTGAGTTGAACTAAAGCTAGGAAGAAGAGCAATGAAAACCTTTCCAGATCATTAAGTTAATCATACTTAGGATTTCATCTCAGATTTCCAGATCAGTAAGACTGATCCATATTTTGGAATCCATCTCAGAAAGTTTCCAGATCAGAAAGGTTGATCCACACTTTGAAATCCATCTCAGAAAGTTTCCAGATCAGAAAGGTCCATACTTCAGACTCCATCACAAAACATAAGATTTGAAGGCTGAGGAAGACAGAAGTAGTTCTAACTGTTTCCATCTCACAAATCCAGCTGTTGGGCCCCAGCTTGCTAGTTCTGTTTACTACAGATGTGGAAAGTGTGGGTCTTCTATTGGGACGAAGAAAGACTTATACAGCTCTGCTTCTGTTGGGGAAGTCATTCCAATGATTAGAACATAGTTCAGAGCTCTGCCAAAAAAAAAAGAGAAGAATTTTGCAGCAAATTTGGAGGGTAAACAAACCGTGAAGGCACAACATTTATAACTGCCGATTAATTTAGGAAGAAGCGTTGCCAGAATTAGGGGAAGAGCGGAAAGGAAAATATGTTTTATTGGATAGAGCAAAAATCACAGCGTTTTAGGATTGTACAAATGCAATCCTATTTTTAATCCTTAAAAACAAGGAGGAATTCCATTTTTCCCACTTTCCCGTCTGCCAGACACAGAAATATCCCATGCAACTTTTGGGTCAAGAAAAATTGTCCCATAGAAACACTATTTTTTAAAAAGTTTTTTTTTTTAATTATTTAATTTAATTTTAATTTTTTTCAAACACACAATACATTTTTTTCTGAACAGAGTATTGGCCAAATCAAAATTTGTACCGCTTTTAGTTTTCTCCAACAGCATTTTATATATTTCACTTTTTGTCATAAAATTCTTTGTCTCTTAATTTTTTTGTTTTATTTTTCTTCTATTTCTTCTAATATATAAACAATATTACCATTCGCCCTAATCTCTAATCTTAATCAATTTTTCTTTTTCCACTCCTCTCTTTACTTTTTTCCAATTGAAACCCTTTAAATTGAAATCGATCATTTTTCTAAAATCTAAACTTAACTCTAAATGATCGTATTCAAATATTCTCCCATTACTCCCTTTTCACAATATAATATAATTTCAAATATTTCCCCTATGTTCCATCATTGAATGAAACACTAATTTTTGATTTTGGGGTACCAAGACTAACATCCAGTAAATTTTGTAATCGCCTATTTTTGCAGGCTCTGATGAATTTAATGCACTACAAATTTACTCACGAACGCTTATTATTTGTTTTAATTTTGCCACCATTTAGGTAAAAGAATGCCCGGGGATTAAAATATTCCAGGCAAATGCACCACTCTATTTTGCCAACAGTGAATTATTTACCGGCGCATTGAAAAGAAAGGTAAAGGAATTTCCTTCTTCCTGGTTATTCAGTCCAGTGTCAAATTTCATAGCCAAATTGTATAAGTAAAGTCATAAAACAGATCTTTCTTGGGCTCTAGAATTACAGACTTTTTTTGGGGGGCGTGGCGTAACAAAGAAGGTTGTGGTCTTCTCAATCTTTAAAAACAACAACTGCACTATACAGAATTAAGACTGCCATTTCTATTTAAGATGCTAGTTTTATTCTTCCACAGTTTTTTTAAAAAAATCAGGCAAAGGTGAGGAAGGTGATACTCAAATATTTTATGTCTTCACCTGTAGTTTCAAGTGGTACGGTCCGGTACATGTAGACCTCGACTTTACAATCACAGTTGAACCCAAAATTTCCACTTGCTAAGTGAGACCTTAAGCGAGTTTGGCTCCCTTTTACGACCTTTCGCGCCACCGTTGTCAAATGAATCCCTGCAGTTGTTACGTTAGTGACGCGGTTGTTAAGTGAATCCGGCTTCATCCGTTGACTTCGCTCTGTCGGAAGGGGTCGCAAAAGGGAGCCCTGGGAGACTGCAACCGTCATAAATACGAGCCAGTTTCCAAGCCTCTGAATTTTGATCATGTGATCATGGGGATGCTGCAATGTTTGTGTTGGAAATAGACATAACTCACTTTTTTCAGTGCTGTTGTAACTTCGAAAAGTCACTAAACGAATGCTTGTATGTCAAAGACCACTTACGTGTCCTCTTCTTTTAATGACCCCATAATCCTTTGCGGGTTGGAGTCTTGGCAACTGAATGGAGTTAGCAGAGTGTTTTAATGGCCGGGTGCCCTTCCTGTTGCCAGAGCAGAGTTTTATTCAGCAGATATATTCTCATCGTGCCCAGAAAAAGAAATATATGCTTCTACCTAGGATCGAACTCACAGCCTCCTTATTGTGAGGCGAGAGCTCCACCTCTAGGCCACTGCACCACTTATATCCTGTGTGGCCAATGATATTTTGAACTGAGTCAAGGATCATTTTACTAGGATATCCCAAACCTCTTCCCTTTTCGAAATCAGAGTCCCATTTGCAACGGACATGAATGATAAACATAGTAAATTGACCTCATTAATTGCTTTAATTCAGTAAAGCTGTTAGCCGCTTTCATGAATTAAAGCTATTCATTCAGGGGCAATATTTTGGAACACAGAATAGAATAGAATAGAATAGAATAGAATAGAATAGAATAGAATAGAATAGAATAGAATAGAATAGAATAGAATAGAATAGAATGTTTTTATTGGCCAAGTGTGATTGGACACACAAGGAATTTGTCTTGGTGCATACACTCTCTGTGTAGCTCAGTGTAGCTCAGCTCAGACTGGTAAGACAGTCTGTTATTAACAGCAGCTGCCTGCAATTACTGCAAGTTCAAGTCCCACCAGGCCCAAGGTTGACTCAGCCTTCCATCCTTTATAAGGTAGGTAAAATGAGGACCCAGATTGTTGGGGGCAATAAGTTGACTTTGTATATAATATACAAATGGATGAAGACTATTGCTTGACATAGTGTAAGCTGCCCTGAGTCTTCGGAGAAGGGCGGGATATAAATGCAAATTAAAAAAAAAAGTGTACATAAAAGAAAAGATACCTTATCAAGAATTATAAGGTACAACACTTAATGATAGCCATAGGGTACAAATAAGCAATCAGGAAACAATATCAATATAAATCCTAAGGATACCAGCAACAAAGTTACAGTCATACAGTCATAAGTGGAAGAAGATGGGTGATGGGAACGATGAGAAGATCAATAGTAGTGAAGACTTAGTAAATAGTTTGACAGTGTTGAGGGAATTATTTGTTTAGCAGAATGATGGGGTTTGGGAAAAAACTGTTCTTGTGTCTAGTTGTTCTGGTGTGCAGTGCTCTATAGCGTCGTTTTGAGGGTAGGAGTTGAAACAGTTTATGTCCTGGATGTGAGGGATCTGTAAATATTTTCACAGCCCTCTTTTTGATTCGTGCAGTATACAGGTCCTCAATGGAAGGCAGGTTGGCATAGGAGGATTGTATCTTATAAAATTCACCTATTTTTTTTTTTGGCAGCAGCCTATCGGTGTTAATCCTGCTTTTTTTTTTGTAGAAGATAAGATAAAGATTGATCATGAGATTTTCCTTTCTTTCTGGATTAGACTGGTGTGGATCCCCGTAAAATATTGGCAGCAAAGAAAAAAGCACAAAAAAGGCACGCAAAGGAACTAAAGCGGCTGGATGAACAACAGAAGAAAGCTGTTTTGAAGCTGGTAAGTTTGAAACGCATTGAGAATACAGACTATGGTTTGGGTTTAACTGCTAAGAGATTTGTACCAAAAAAAGGAGAATATTTATACCTCAGGTTTGAAATGAGGTATCCTTGGTGCTCTCTGAGTTTGGTGGTTTTCTTGCAGACGTTTTATTACCCAACTAGGTAACATTATCAGTAATAGTAAGGAATGAGGTTTGCTCTCAGTTTATATACTGCATTCAGTTTTGGTCGCCAGGTTGTAAAAAAGATGTGGAGACTCTAGAAAGAGTGCAGAGAAGAGCATCAAAGATGATGAGGGGACTGGAGGTTTAAAACATATGAAGAACGGTTGCAGGAATTTGGCATGGCTAGTTTGATGAAAAGAAGGACTAGGGGAGACATGATAGCAATGTCCCAATATCTCAGGGGCTGCCACAAAGAAGAGGGAGTCAAGCTATTCTCCAAAGCACCTGAATGCAGGACAAGAAACAATGGGTGGAATTTTGATTCTTTTTATTAGTTTATTGTTTTAAATGAGATTTTATATTCTGTAAGCCGCCTTGACTCGCCATGGGCGAATAGGTGGCAATATAAATTCAATAAATAAATAAATAAATAAACTTTGGGGATGATTCAGGATAGATAAGATGCTGAGGTAAATTTTCCGCCAGTGGACTACAACAACAGTTTGCTAACAAGAATTTTGAAACTTTAGTTTTGTTTTAGCATTATTCTTCTTCCCATTAATTGCTTTGTCACTAGCATAATATATAGAAGACAGGTCAACAATTTGTACCTAGATTTAGTAGTTTAAAAGAAGGCCTATTTGGTAAGGGGTCAGAACCAGTGGTCAAATCCAAATTTTTTTTACTACCGGTTTTGTGGGCATGGCTTGGTGGGCGTGGCAGGGGAAGGATACTGCAAAATCCCCATTCCCTCCCTACTCCTGGGGGGAAGGATATTGCAAAATCTCCATTCCCATCCCACTCTGTGACCAGACAGAAGTGTCATTTGCTGATTCTCCGAATGACTTCAAATTTCCACTACCAGTTCTCTGAACTACTCAAAATTTCCGCTACCAATTCTCCAGAACCTGCTGGATTTCACCCCTGGTCAGAACTAATGTAGCAATGTATTAATCACTATTCAACTAGAGGGGGAGATAATATGTGTATATGTGGTGGTTGGGGGGTTTCAAATGCTCTCTCTTTTTTTTAACGTTTTGACTGTTTTATGTTCTTTGTCCCTTTTTGTTTTCTTTTGCGTTTGTTTTGTGTTTTGTATTTTAATCTTGTCTTGAAACAAAATGAAAAAAAATATATATATTAAAAAAGACGAATGATGTGGACCACAGCATGAAACATGAGGTGATGCAAGATGAAGTCTCGCTTAATGGCAAATTCTCAGCGGCCGAAGCAACTCCTCAAGATGTCTCTCCAGGGGAACTGGACCATTTTATGACGTCAGGGAGCAACATCCACTCCATCATTCTAGATTTTTCACCTGTGAACTTCGTGGATTCAGTTGGAGCCAAAGCCCTTCAGTCAGTACGTACTACCGGTTTTGATCGCTCTTTCTGACAATAAAGCATCTGCTTAATTTTGTTCTCTTTCATGCTCCCAGAAGAGAAGTGAGCCAAGTTTAATAATAATAATAATAATAATAATAATAATAATAATAATAATAATAATAATAATAATAATAATAATAATAATAATAATAATAATAATAATAATAATAATTAGCATCCTAAATGCTTGGGAAGGGTTCGACTAGTGATCTGTGATACAAAATCCAGCATAATTATCTTGTTTGCTGTGTATACCGTCATTTTGTGTAAATAAAATAATAATAATAATAATATGATGATGATGATGATGTAATAGTGATACTCATTGTCATCGGGGCACTTGGTACCATATCCAAGAATTTTACAAAACACATCAAAAAATTGCAGCTTCTAGATGATGGAATGTACAGAGATGAGCAAATTGACATTTGAAATTAGAGAACAAGAAGATAAGCAATATTATAAAATATGAGATCTATTTTATCACTGGTTAGAAGGAAAGACATGTTAGAAAAGATTTTTAAAAAAAGAGATCAAGATTAAGAGAAGTAATTTGAATTAAACTAATTTAGGAGAATGGAATGAATAATGTTATCAGAAAAAATACTACTGTTTAATTAAAAATAGATTTGAGTAAGAGACCTGTAAGACAGATGTATGAAAGAGATGTTTATTTTGAAACTGTACAAGAAGATATGTAAACATCCCACCAACACACTGTAATTGGTTTGACGAGATTTTTACGTTTATGTATGTATGTTGTTAAAAAATAAAAAAAATTATTTAAAAAAAAAAGAAATTGCAGTTTCCTGCAATAACACCAGCGAAACTGCAAAAAAACTGCACTACTCGGGACATCATCTATTTTAAGATGATACTTGGTAGAATAGAATAGAATAGAATAGAATAGAATAGAATAGAATAGAATAGAATAGAATAGAATAGAATAGAATAGAATAGAATAGAATAGAATAGAATTTTATTGGCCAAGTGTGATTGGACACACAAGGAATTTGTCTTGGTGCATATGCTCTCAGTGTACATAAAAGAAAAGATACCTTCATCAAGGTACAACATTTACAGCACAATTGATGATCAATATATCAATATAAATCATAAGGATTGCCAGCAACAAGTTATAGTCATACAGTCGTAAGTGGAAAGAGATTGGTGATGGGAACTATGAAACGATTAATAGTAGTGGAGATTCAGTAAATAGTCTGACAGTGTTGAGGGAATTATTTGTTTAGCAGAGTGATGGCCTTCGGGAAAAAAACTGTTCTTGTGTCTAGTTGTTCTGGTGTGCAGTGCTCTATAGCGTCGTTTTGAGGGTAGGAGTTGAAACAGTTTATGTCCAGGATGCGAGGGATCTGCAAATATTTTCACTAGATCTGCAAATATTTTCAATAGAATAAAATAGAATAGAATAGAATAGAATAGAATACAATTTTTTATTGGCCAAGTGTGACTGGACACACAAGGAATTTGTCTTGGTGCATATGCTCTCAGTGTACATAAAAGAAAAGATACGTTCATCAAAGTACAACATTTACAACCCAAATGATGGTCAATATATCAATATAAATCATAAGGATTGCCAGCAACAAAGTTACAGTTATACAGTCATAAGTGGAAAGAGATTGGTGATGGGAATGATGAGAAGATTAATAGTAGTGCAGATTTAGTAAATTGACAGTATTGAGGGAATTATTTGTTTAGCAGAGTGATGGCCTTCGGGAAAAAACTGTTCTTGTGTCTAGTTGTTCTGGTGTGCAGTGCTCTATAGCGTCGTTTTGAGGGTAGGAGTTGAAACAGTTTATGTCCTGGATGTGAGGGATCTGTAAATATTTGAAACCAAGGACGCTGGCAGCAACCCATATCAACCATTAATACCAGTCAATCGTTCCAGAAACCGGAAGCTCAGCTTCCCAGCATGCATATGTGTGCCAGGGAGCTGCTTTTACAGTTTCCGGTGCTCCTGCGCATGCAAAGACCCGAACCTGCAAAGACCCGAACAATGGGTGAGAGCTGGCCATAGGTTCACCATCACGGTCCTACAGCACCTCTTTAGCCACACTTAGAGGGCCATCGGTATAAGGAAGACAGTTTGAGAGATTTAATGTTGACTTTCATCTTCTTCCTTCCGAATATATTTAAGACAACTGGAAATCCTCTTTAAGAGGGAATTTTATAGCAGAATTGGTAGGGACGGAATGGAATAGTTTTGATAAATCTAGAAATATTAACGGAAAGTTATTTGCTTCTCTGTTGCAGATCATAAAAGAATATGAAGAAATTGGCGTTTCAGTTTATATAACTGCCTGCAATGGTAAGTCGGAGAAGCGTGGATTAAATTGTCCCACAGTCATTAGTACATTAATGTTCTCGTCTTAGTCTTCCTCAACATGATGCCTTCCAAAATTACTACACTTGAGAATTCCTACCTGGCCAATATGTTGGGTGGAAGTTCATCACATTGTTTAACCCACCAACTGAGGTCCCAAATCACACCAAGTAAGATTAGCGATCTCTTGAAGAACTGCAATTGTATGTGTGCATTTGTTCAGGCAGTTCTTGACTTATAACCATTCGTTTAGTGATCGTTCGAAGTTACAACAGCACTGAAAAAAGTGAGTTATGACTGTTTTTCACATTTAAGACCATTGCAGCATCCCCATGGTCACGTGATCAAAATTTGCAGTGTCCTGGGGGGGTTTCATGTGATCCCCTTTTGTGACCATCTGACAAGCAAAGTCAATGGGGATTCACTTAGCAACCACGTTTCTAAACCTAACAACTGCAGTGATTCACTCAACAGTTGTGTTAAGAAAGGTTGTAAAATGGAGGAAAATTCACTTAACAACTGTTTCGGTTAGCAATAGACATTTTGATCTTCCATTCTGGTCGTAAGCTGAGGACCACTTTTACATATATATTTTACAAAATATTTTGGCAAGGTGGAAGCTGTGGAAAAAAAAAACCTTTTCAAAAGGAAAAAACAAGATATCAATATTGGATTAAAGTTAAAGATATACACAAGAGAGGAATACAGAGGCATAGTTTATGGTTTTAAATAAACCAAGACTTGTGCCAAAACATAATTATTCCCAGTGCTTTAACCGAGCGCAGAACAAAACACAACTTAATCAAAAAATCAAGTTCATGAGCCAAATATAACTTTCTCTCCTAGAAAGCATTATCGGCTGTTCCCTGGGAAACAAAACCATTTTTGCTTTTGCTTGTGAGAACTTTTATTTTTCGGTAGTTTTGTTTTCTGCGCATAACTGTGTTTCCCCAGCCTGGGTAAATTACCCCAAATTGGGAAAAAGTGACTTTTGTTTGAGAAACGATGCACAATCCATTGCCCAATCACAGAAGGGACATTTAAATAACGACTTTCTGATAAACAGTAAAAAGGTCTTTCCGATAAGTGGTTAAAAAAAGGATTTCCTGATAAGTGGCTTTGGAGAATGAAGGAAAAGTTTAGGGAAACAATGGTGCAACAGGAATTAACCATGATTTGAAATGACCCACAGTTTTACCTCATAAATTTTATTAAGTTTCATTATAAGATTAAAATGCAGAAGAATCTTCTGACAAGAAAACTCAATGGGAAAGCCAGATTCACTTAACAACCGTGTTACTAATTTAACAATGGCAGTGGTTCGCTTAACAGTGGTGGCAAAAAAGGTCGTAAAATGGAGCAAAATTCACTTAACAAATTTTTCACCACCACATAAATATTGGGTTCAATTGTGGTCGTAAGGTTTTTTTTGTTTTTTTTAATTTGCATTTATATCCCGCCCTTCTTCGAAGACTCAGGGCGGCTTACACTATGTCAAGCAAAGTTGAGGCCTACCTGTATGCAGTACTAATTTAAGGCTATCCTTGGGCAAGAAATTTTTATTTTCCTCTTGTTGAATTGGGTGTTGTGATCCAGGCCCAAGTAGGTAGTAATAAACTTGTCTGTGGAAAAACAAACTTTATTCGAACAGCTGGGAATTACTTCATTCCCAGCATCATTCAACTCAAAGTAAAACAAATGCCTCCCAACACAAATTCTTCAGTTATCTCACAAACCTTAGTCCAATTAGGCAAACTGCCAAAGGCCCTTCCTGGCAAACGTCCAGAAGCCACAAAAACAAAGAGGTAGATGAAGCAGAAGACGCAGCTACAACGTTGTTTTCTGGCAAAGCTGAAACACTGTTGCTGGTCTGTTTTAAGCCTTATGGGAGGTGCCAATCATCTCTTGGCCTTACTCCTGAGTCGTCCTCTCTGCTTGAGCTGCTCTTGCCTTCTGGCAGCTCTTCTCATGCGTGCATTAGGAACAGGCTCCTCCTTTTCCTCTTCCTCACTATTATCAGTCTCTGGAGGCTCTGGAGTCTGCACCTCACTCCCCGATGGCCCTGGCCTCACCTCAGCCTCATCGCTGTCCGACTCCGTTGTCAGCTCCGTAGGCTGCTGACAGACCACAACACTGGGGGAGGGGGGCTGTTTTTAATTGTAGCAGTCAATTAACACAATTAACAGTCGTAAAATGGGACAAAATTCACTTAACAAATGTCTCACTGAGCAACAAAAATTCGGGGCTCAATTATGATCGTTATGTCAAGGGCTACCTGTATAAGGGACTTTTAAATAGATACCTGATTTTTGATATCGTATACATGCCTGAAATATATATATATATATATTTATATATTTTCCTTTTATTCTCACCAGGCTCTGTTATGGACAACCTCACTAGACTGCATTTTTTCGAGAAAGCGTCCTTACGAGATTTGTTCTTTCCGACCGTTCACGATGCTGTCCTCACCAGCCAGCTGAGAGGCTTCTCTTCCACCTATCTTTAACTCATCTCCTTCCCGTAGACATTTATTTAATTTGCACAGATGGCGGAGCCGAAGACTAGCCACTCTTACGGGTAAGGTGTGCATCTGCACACCCACACCGCAACAGCCTGTGTTTCCCAGCCAGCCCCTCGGCTCCAAGACTCCAGAAGCCTTAATCCTTTCCAACGTCGTACCTTTTCACCGAAATTCACAAGTTTGTCGATGGACGTGTGGGACAAACGCAAATATTTGTAGAGCACGGGAAGATTTGGCCGTTTGGCCGTTTTCTTTCTGAGTTAACGGGCCAGACAGTGTGAGCGCGCCGTTATTTTAACAGCACGCTCCTGTGCAAGAATTGGGGTGGGTGCAATTGTGTGTATTCTATGTGTGAAAGTGCTGCTCGAACTTGAAAATGCAAGCTGCGTTTCCAGATGTTCCAATTCAGAAATCAAGTGGCTTTCGTCTGAGGAACTACTAAGTAGAAACACTTTTTGGGAACCACAAGGATTTTAGCTCCGTTTTATAAATGATTATGACTGAAGAGTAATGGATCGTTTTCACATAAAGGAGGCTCCTGTGCCAGCCTTAAGCAAGGTGTGTATTTAAAATTAGCTGGGAATGAACAAGACTATATATAGTGCAACTAGTTAGTTAGTTAGGTAAGGGAGGAAAAAAAAAACCTAGCACCCAAAATCTACTTTTTACACCTAAAGCTAGCTAGGCCTAGTTAACTACAGCTAGCTACGAGTCGTCTGGAAAGGAAAAATGGAAGAAATGGTGTTTTCCAAACTAGGAAGTCCTGTTTGATGTTATTTTCTGTGCACTCGACACATCTTGGAAGTCACAAAAAAGATTGTTCTGAAAATCTCACCATCTCTGGACACCCGAGGAAGTTGGTTTCCTGAGACAATTCTTCAACACAAGGAGCATATCAATTTATGTCCCGTTACGTCTAGTAGCTGGTTGCAAAAAAATAAATAAATCTGTTTTGTTGACTAGAATGCAGCCGGATGCCCTATGCAAGTTTTATTTCACTAGTGCTTCCTCTCAGGTAGGTAAATACAGGGTTGAGACATTGCCGCCATGAAGCAGCCGAAAAATAAAAAGACTTGGAATGGAGGAATTGAGCAGATAATTCAATTTCTCCACAACTATACTTAATAAGCCTTAAGCATCGAGGGAGGTTTCTGACCCCCAAATACAGTTCCTGCCTTTCTGCTAATGTTGCCAAACTGATAACTGTCCTGTGTTAGATTATTATTAAACAGGTTTTATTCCCTGGTACATTTAAAATAAGAGGATTTTGGTTGTACATGTGTTTTTTTTTTTATATCGACAGTTTTGAAGCAAACCTGAAATATTGCTAGGCGAAGACTCGTCCATCAAAATTTCATTTAGCATCAGTTTGCAAACGGATTAGAAGTTTCTAGAAATGAAATGAAATGAAAGCTTAATTCAGGCGGCCCGACGCTCTTTCATGGAGTTGCTTCTTAGCGATGTTGTACAAAGGATGTGGCGCTGCCTTTCTCGCATTATATTTAAGGAAAAGTAGCCCTCTGCAGCTTATGTGAATTGCTAAGAGTTAACCTAGAATGCACTGTGAATATAGAGGTTAATCCTTCTGGTATTTTTGCAAGTCTTTTTTTGCGGGGGTGACTGCATTTCCCTGCATAGAATATATTCTACCGCCCGCCCGTTCTGGCGAAGTCCTGTTGCATTTTATAACCAGACGGTTCTTTCAGATACGAGTCCAAAATTAGAACCTCTAAATAAAAAAGATAAATCTTGAAATTTCACTCTCTTGTCATTTTTAGACAGCTACCGTATTTTTCGGAGTGCAAGATGCTCCGGACTATAAGATGCACCTACCTTTTTTGGGGAGGAAAACAAGAAGAAGAAAAAATCTTACTTCCCAGCAATTTGCCTCCTTGCAGCAAACTGCCAGTTTCAGTTTCAGCACAGTCTGATTAGCACAAGAAAAAAAAAATATGCCTCTGCCTCCCAGCAATTTGCCTCCTTGCAGCAAACAGCAAAATGAGGCGGCAATAGGCAATCCCTGCAGCCTGAAACAGCTAATGCTAATCAGGCTGTGCTGAAGCTGAAATGGGCGGTTTGCTGCAAGGACGCAAATTGCTGGGAGGCAGAGGCCAAAGGGTGGGGGCTAGCAGGTGTCCAGCGCTACATTTGGTGTATAAGACGCGCCCAAATTTTCACCCTCTTTTAGGGGGAAACTTGCATCTTATACTCTAAAAAATACGGTAATTCATGTTCCTATGGTGACAAATCTATAGTATGTTGGGCCTTAACTGCTTCATCCACTGCTACCAATAGGGATGTCCAACCTTGGCAACTTTTTAAGACTTGTGGACTTCAACACCCAGAATTCCCTAGCTAGCTTGGAATTCTGGGAGTTGAAGTCCACAAGTCTTAAAAAGTTGCCAAGGTTGCACAACCCTGGCAATAAAGGCATTAAGCAGGGTACAATACTTTCTTATTCTAACTTTTATCTTCTCATTCTAACTTTCCTCCTTTGTTAAAAATTAATTTCATTGCTCCAGCATTAAGTGCTCTGTTCTATCATCGAACCAGCTGGAAGATGTACCACTTATTTGTGTGCAGAAAGGCGCTACTGTGCTCTTCTCAAAGTCTTCCTGGCCCAAAGCTTAATCGAAACCCAGAGATTTACATTTGATTTAGCAAGAGCACTTAGACTTATATACCGCTTCACAGTTCTTTACAGCCCTCTCTAGGCAATCCTCTTGCCCCCAACAATCTGGGTCCTCATTTTACCGACCTCAGAAAGGATAGAAGGCTGAGTCAACCCTGAGCCTGGTGAAATTTGAACTGCCAAATTGCAGGCAGCTGGCAGTCAGCAGAAGTAGCCTGCAGTACCGCACTCTATTTATTTATTTATTAATTTTTTATACCGCCCTTCTCCCGAAGGACTCAGGGCGGTTTACAGCCATAATAAAACAACAGCAATATACACATAAAACCATAATTAAAAAACTTATTATACAAATGGCCGAATTAAAACATTTAAAATAAAACCCCGAATTATAGAATGTTAAAACATTAAAACTAATTAAAATCCTATTAAAATCCTATGCCAGTCCTGCGCGAACAAACAAATAGGTCTTCAGCTCTCTGCGGAAAGTCCGAAGGTCCGGCAGTTGTTGGGAGTCCAGGGGGGAAGTTCGTTCCAAAGGGTGGGAGCCCCCACAGAGAAGGCCCTCCCCCTGGGGGCCGCCAGCCGACATTGCTTGGCGGACGGCACCCTAAGGAGTCCCTCTGTGCGAGCGTACAGGTCGGTGGGAGGTATTCGGTAATAGCAGGCGGTCCCGTAAGTACCCTGGCCCTAAGCCATGGAGCGCTTTAAAGGTAGTCACCAACACCTTGAAGTGCACCTGAAAGACCGTGGCTCAATGTAGAAAGTAAATTAAACACGCGTTAACAGTCGGGAATTGCATCTCTTTATTGAATATCACAATAAAGCTAAACGTTTACACTTCCAATAAAGACAACCACGTAAGCTGGAATGTCATTTTTTCCCCTTTTTTTGTTTTTTTTAACTTCTACTAGGTCCAGCTACGACACAAAAACACTCCCTAGAAACAAACTCTTCTTCTTGAGGGTTATCTGAAAGATCCAAGCTTAGTTGTAGGTCATGTATCGAGGGGTAGCGCTGAATTTGGCGTAGGACTTGATGACTTTGTTCACCGCATCCAGGAAGTCCTTCTCGGTGGCAATTTTTCGCCTCGCTCGGATAGCGAACATACCCGCCTCTGTACAGACACTGCGAATTTCAGCACCTGTGTGGGGTGGAGTGGAGAAATTTAAAAAAAATTGGATTTAAAAACATGAAGCATAATGACAAAGCACACGAGAGCACAACCCGACAAAAACTACGATCATAGCTGTGGTGGCGGAGTGGTTAGAAGTACAAGTTAGTAGTTTGCCTGCAATACTGCCCACTGCCAGGAGTTCGATCTTGACCAGCTCAAGGTTGACTCAGCCTTCCATCCTTCCGAGGTAGGTAAAATGAGGACTCTTAGGGGCAAGATGCTGACTAAACCACAAGGAGAGGGTTATAAAGCACTGAAGCGGTGTATAAGTCTAGGAGCTATTGCTCCTTCCTTCCTTCCCTTCCTTCCTTCCTTCCTTCCTTCCTTCCTTTCTTCACTCCCTCCCTCTCTTCTTCCCTTTCTTCTTCTCCTTCTTTGTGGCACAGTGATTAGAATGTTGTATTGCAGGCTGAGTCTGGCCACTGCCAGGAGTTCGATCCTGACCAGCTCAAGGTTGACTCAGCCTTCCATCCTTCTGAAGTTGGTAAAATGAAAACCCAGATTGCTGGGGGGCAACAAGCTGACTCTAAACCGCTTAGAGCAGGGGTCCCCAACCTTTCGGATCTCGGGGACCACTAAATTCGTAATTTTAAACCACTAATATGATCTGGCTGGGAAGTGGCTCACCAGGCTAATGCAGCCTGTTATTAACACACAGCTGCCTGCAATTACAATTACTGCAGGCTGGAGTCCCACCAGACCCAAGGTTGACTCAGCCTTCCATCCTTTATAAGGTAGGTAAAATGAGGACCCAGATTGTTGGGGGGGCAATAAGTTGACTGTATATAAATATACAAATAGAATGAGACTATTGACTTACACAATGTAAGCCGCCCTGAGTCTTCAGAGAAGGGCGGGATATAAATTCAAATAAAAAAAAAAATCTGCCTAATGACCACCTGGGTGATCATGTGACTGGGTGGGCATGGCCAACTTGATGTCACTCACATCGAGGGGCGCCTCGCTGGCCTCTATTCACTCCTTCCCTCCCAGCCACTCCTCGCCTGCCCACCCGGGCTCCTTAGGGCCCCAATAGGAAGCAGTTGATGGAGCTAAGCAGCCACCATGAGAAAGAGTTGGCAAAACAGCTGGCTCAGTTCAGATTGGATCTGACCGAGAAGGAGGCTCAGCAGAAGCACCTCCCTGAGGACTAGGAGCATAGGCTTTCCAAGCAGAGGGAAGACCTGCGGGAGTGCAAGGCCAGGTAGCAATGCCTGGAGGCTCAACGGGCTGAGATGGTCAGCCAGTTCCAGGCCATGATGCAGTCCCACTGGAACAAGGCCCTCTGGCTCTTCGCCACCAGTGGCACTTCCCTCCAGCCTTCGCCCAAAACCCCACACCAGGAGGCTGAAGCAGACCCCAAATCGGAATTTCTGCCTCCCTCCAACCCACACAAAAAGACCCCAAATGGGGGACTGCAGCAACACAAACGTTCATTGCACGTATCTGTCTCGGGCTGTAGTTTGAGGACCCCTGATTTAGTGCAATATAAAAAATGCAAATAATTTTTCTGCGGACCACCAAAATTTTCTCATGGACCACTAGTTGGTGACCGCTGGCTTAGAGAGGTCTGTAAAGCGCTGTGAAGTGGTATATAAGTCTAACTGCTATTGCTATCTAAGCCATGCAGGCATAGTATTGCAGGCAAACTCTGCCCACTGCCACGAGTTCGATCTTGACCGGCTCAAGATTGACTCAGCCTTCCATCCTTCCGAGGTGCGTAAAATGAGGACCCAGATTGTTGGGGGCAATAGGCTGGCTCTATAAAGTGCTTAGGGAGGGCTGTAAAGCAATGGCCCCCAACCATTTGGGCATGAGGGACCGGTTCAGTGGGGACAGATTTTTCCGCGGACCGAAGGGGGTTGTGGTTTCGCGTGTTGCCTGCATCCCACAGATGGGGCTTCGCTTGTTAGAGCTCCCTGGTTGCTGGCAGACCTGGGGATTGGGGAGCCTTGCTGTAAAAGCACTATGAAGCGGTAGGTAAGTCTTGAGTGCTATTGCTAATGTTTAACTTACCGGTGCTATTGGGACACAGCCGAGCCAGCAACTCGAACCTTATGTCTCTCTCAACGCTCATCGAACGGGCGTGGATTTTGAATATGTGGGTTCTTCCCTAAAGAAAGAAAAGGAATAAAAAAAAAGAAAAGAACCAGGTTTTGGTTATGATAAACGTAACTGAAATAACTCAAAAGGGTTTAGCAGATGTTGAGCTCCCTTAAAGACGGACTCTCCTGGCTCGGATCCAGAAGACCTGCCTTCCTAAGAAAGGCAAGACAGAGGGAGTTTTGAGCATGCCGTTGTGCGCAAGTGAGGATGAGTGATGTGGTGGCCTAGAGGTGGAGCTCTCGCCTCACAATCGGGAAGCTGAGCGTTCGATCCTAGGTAGAGGCAGATATTTCTCTGGGCACACTGAGAATACATCTGCTGAACAAAACTCTGCATTGGCGACAGGAAGGGCATCTGGCCATTGAAACACTCTGCTAGCTCCATTCAGTTGCCCAGACTCCACCCCGCAAGGGATTATTAAAAGAAGATGCTGGGAAAGATTGAGGGCAAAAGAAGAATGGGACGACAGAGAACAAGGTGGCTGGATGGAGTCACTGAAGCAGTTGGTGTGAGCTTAAATGGACTCCGGGGGATGGTAGAGGACAGGAAGGCCTGGAGGAATGTTGTCCATGGGGTTGAGATGGGTCGGACACGACTTTGCAAAAAACAACAAGAACAAAAGGAGATGTTGAAGAATGGAAAACAAATGAAATGTACCCAGGGGTGAATGAGTGTCGGAGTCTATCTATGTGGAACAACTATGAGAGAACCAGTCTGGTCAAAGCACCAGGCTAGAAACTAGGAGGCTGTGAGTTCAAGTCCTGCCTCAGCCATGAGGCCAATTTGGCTCGTCACTCAACTTACCCAATTTACCTCAGTTATTGTGTCTCAGCCCAATTTACTTCAGAGTTATTGTGTCTCAGCCCAATTTACCTCAGAGTTATTGTGAGAAAAATAGGAGCATATGGGGATGTATTGAAGATGTTCACCGCCTTGAATTATTTGGAATGCAGGTAGTCCTCGACTTACAATGGTTTGTTTAGCGACTGTTCAAAGTTACAACAACGGCACTGGAAACAGTGACTTGGGACTATGTTTCACACTTATGACCACTGCAGCATCCCCATAGTCAGGTGTTTTACACATTCGGATGCTTGACAACTAGTTCCGATTTATGACGGTTGCAGTGTCCGCGGGATCACGCAATCCCCTTTTGCGACTTCCTGACAAGCGAAGTCAATGGGGGAAGCCAGATTCACTTAACAACCGCATGAGTAACTTAACAACTGCAGTGACTCACTTAACGAAGGTGGCAAGAACCGTCGTGAAATGGAGCAAGCCTCAACACACGTCTCAGTTAGCAACATACATTTTGGACTACACTGCGGTCGTAAGTTGAGGACTACCTGAACCAGCATACATCGTACCATCATCGTCATCACTGTCGCCATTATTTAAGAATAAAAGCAATCCAAACCTCCAAATCTGGTAGGCTAAATTCAATCTTCCTATCTAATCTTCCAGGCCTCATCAATGCTGGATCCAAGGTATCCGGCCTGTTGGTTGCCATCAAGACTTTGATATTCCCTCTCGGATCAAAGCCGTCCAGTTGGTTGATCAATTCCAGCATTGTGCGCTGGACTTCATTGTCTCCTCCGGCCCCATCATCGAAGCGAGCACCTAAAAAGGAAAAAACAACAATAAGCCCTTTAAGACAAGCGGTCACCAACTGCTGGTCCGTGGACCACCGGTGGTCCGCGAGAAAACGTTGGTGGTCCACAGAAAAATTATTTGCATTTTTTATATTGCACTAAATCAGTGATGTGTCCTCCTCGCCTCTGTCTGAACGATGACTTAATTAGCTGGCTCTTATCAGCTCTGGCAGCAAAAGAGCCAGTGTCTGCCAAGAGCCCTCGATAGCTGCCAAGACGCTGGTGAGTCACAACCTTCAGCTCTAGTCAATCCGTGGATTTGCCTGATACAAAGAGACACACCAGCTCTTGCTGCCTTTTATATCCTGTGGGGTGTGGCTCCATCACTCAGCACTTCCTAAGCCTGCCCCACCCTTGCTTCTGTTGTTCCCTTCTCTCCTGCCTACGAAACCTGGGATTGAGCCAAGCCTGATTGCTGTCAGCTGGGTCTGCAGGCGTGGCCTGGGGGGGGGGAAAGAGTCAGGAGAAGGAGGCCTCGTTATCTCTTTCACTTGGCCTGCTTCTGGCTCCTGGAGCTGATCCAGGGAGGCCGGTGCTTCCGAGGTAAGTCCTGACAGCCCTTCTCCCTCACTGTCCAAATCACTTTCTGGCAGCAGGCCCGGCTCTGAGTCACTTTCTGGCAGTAGGCCCGGCTCCAAGGCACTTTCGGGCATGGGGCCAGGTTCGGGGGCAGGAGCCACAACAATCAAGGGTCCTCAAACTTGCTGGAGTCCCTCATTTGGAGTCTTTTTGTGTGGGTCAGAGGGGGGCAGAAATTCCGACTTGGGGTCTGCTTCAGCCTCCTAGTGTGGGGCTTTGGGCGAAGGCTGGAGGGAAGTGCCGCTGGTGGCGAAGAGCCAGAGGGCCTGGTTCCAATGGGACTGCATCATGCAAATAAAAAGAGGGTTTTGGGGACTAATTGTGTGCTTTTTATTGTCTCAGGAAGCCCAGGTCAGAACAAAAGGAGGTTCTTGAGAACGAAGCAGAGTTTCCCCAAAGGTGTTTTTTTTTTTTAAGAGTCAACTAGGACTTTCAGGTTTTTCTTTTGAAAGCATTTCACTTCTTATCCAAGAAGCTTCTTCAGCTCCGATAGGATGGTGGGGAATGGAGGGTGATACTCCTTGCTGACAGCTGGTCATTTGCATTCTTTTTAGAGAGTTGTTGAGGCCACTTGGAGGTTTATCTGTGTCCTTGGGGGGGGGTCGCCTCAATGACACTCCAAAAGAATGCAAATGACCAGAGGCATGCAAGGAGTATTAATGCTTCTATTCCAACATCCAGTCAGAGCTGAAGAAGCTTCTTGGACGAGAAGTGAAACGTCTTCAAAAGAAAAAACTAAGAAAAGTCCAGTTGCCTCTTGAAAAAGCACCTTTGGGACAACCATGACCTGGATGACTGAGAAGCTCCGTAGACAGAAGCAGTTTTATTTACATTATTAAAAACAAAGAAGATCCATAGTCAATGTGTCCAGCATTCGGGGAAATCAGGAGACTCAAGAGAGTTCAAATGAGCATAACGGTTTATTGCAAGCTTAAGTTCTCTACAAGAATCTGGCCAAGCAACCGTTCAGGGAAAAAGAGCGGGAGATAAGAGAGGCATTCAAGGTGAGATGGATTGAGATTTCTTTCGGGTGTGCAGGGACTCATGACTTATGACGCCTTTGACCCCTCCCTCAGGCTCAGCCTGGTCATCTCCCACACAATGTTATATGAAGAACTGAAGAAATGTATGTCGACACCCACCTCCGATAGCATCAATTTCATCGAAGAAAATGAGGCATGCCTTTTTAGTCCTCGCCATTTCAAACAGCTCCCGAACCATCCGAGCACCCTATAAAACCAGAAAGGAGGAAAACGTGACTATATATTTTCCCCCCGCGTGCGCTCCAATCTGCTATGCCGCTTAAAATTTAAAAAAAAAATTGGATCCCGCGTTATTCTACTTGACCCAACAGAATAGCTTGAGATCAAAATCACTTACAAATATAAAGTTGTATTAGTTGCAGAATTCCCACATCCAATGTGAAGATCACCATCGTCAGTTGGAAGGGACCTTGGAGGTCTTCTAGTCCAACCCCCTGCTCTAGCAGGAAACCAGTGATGGCGAACCTTTTTTCCCTTGGGTGCTAAAAGCGTGTGTGCAACAGCACACGTGCCAACACCCATAATGCAATGCAGGACCCACTACCCATACATGCACGCATGAACACACACCCCCGCACTCCCCCGCCACATGCATGCGCAACCCCTTGTGCTCCCCCCACGCATTTGTGTGCGAGCCCCGTTTTGGTGCTAGCAGTCCTCCCTGAAGCCTCCTGGAACCAAAAACAGGGGTGGGGAAGCTCCGTGTGCTGTTCCCCCATTTTGGTGCTAGGAGGAAGGATACTGCAAAATCCCCACTCCTGAGGGAAGGATATTGCAAAATCTCCATTCCTACCCCACTCCTGAGGGAAGGATATTGCAAAATCTCCATTCCTACCCCACTCCTGAGGGAAGGATACTGCAAAATCCCCACTCCTGAGGGAAGGATATTGCAAAATCTCCATTCCCACCCCACTCCTGAGGGAAGGATACTGCAAAATCCCCACTCCTGAGGGAAGGATATTGCAAAATCTCCATTCCTACCCCTCCTGAGGGAAGGATATTGCAAAATTTCCATTCCTACCCCACTCCTGAGGGAAGGATACTGCAAAATCCCCACTCCTGAGGGAAGGATATTGCAAAATCTCCATTCCCACCCCACTCCTGAGGGAAGGATATTGCAAAACCTCCATTCCTACCCCACTCCTGAGGGAAGGATATTGCAAAATCTCCATTCCCACCCCACTCCTGAGGGAAGGATATTGCAAAATCTCCATTCCTACCCCACTCCTGAGGGAAGGATACTGCAAAATCCCCACTCCTGAGGGAAGAATATTGCAAAATCTCCATTCCCACCCCACTCCTGAGGGAAGGATATTGCAAAACCTCCATTCCTACCCCACTCTGGGGCCAGCCAGAGGTGGTATTTGCCGGTTCTCCGAACTGCTCAAAATTTCTGCTACCGGTTCTCCAGAACCTGTCAGAACCTGCTGGATTTTACACCTGAGGGAGGGGCCATTCAGTGTCCACGTGTGCCTTCCTTTCTGAGTCGGCTCCTGGTGCTCAATTGTTCTCCTCTCCGGACAGCTCTGCGCACAAGCGCATCTGTAACAGGCCCCAGCTGTTCTTCTTCCCCTTATCTCCAACTCTGAAGGGAGCTGGGAAATGTCGGACGGCCCTGGCTCTCTCTCTGCTTCCGACACAGAGACAGCATCCATTGGAGCCTTCCCCAGATTCCAGGACTGGCCCAAGTTCCACCCCAACCTCCTCATAATCCAAGTCTGGCTCCAGCTCCACTGGCAGCTGGTGAGCCCCGTTCGGCTCTTCATTAAGTCGTAAGAACAGAGCAGACAAGGGGGAGGGAAAACCCATCGAAACAAAATCACATCCTATTGAATAGGGAACCTGTAACATTCTGCACCAGTGAGCAAACAGAAAAACGTGGATGATTTAGATCAGCGGTCACCAACTGGTGGTCTGTGGAAACACTGGTGGTCCGTGAGAAAATTCTGGTGGCCCGCAGAAAAATTATTTGCATTTTTTATATTGCACTAAATCAGGGGTCCTCAAACTACGGCTCCTGGGACAGATACGTGCAATGAACATTTGTGTTGCTGCAGAGAGTCTCCCCCTTCGGGGTCTTTTTGTGTGGGTCGGAGGGAGGCAGAAATTCCGACTTGGGGTCTGCTTCAGCCTCCTGGTGTGGGGCTTTGGGCAAAGGCTGGAGCGAAGTGCCACTGGTGGCGAAGAGCCGGAGGACCTTATTCCATTGGGACTGCATCATGGCCTGGAACTGGCTGACCATCTCAACCCGTTGAGCCTCCAGGCCTTGCACTCCCACAGGTCTTCCCTCTGTTTGGAAAGCCTATGCTCCTAGTCCTCAGGGAGGTGCTTCTGCTGAGCCTCCTTCTCGGTCTGATCCCATTTAAACTGAGCCAGCTGTTTTGCCAACTCTTTCTCGTGGTGGCTGCTTAGCTCCAACAACTGCTTCCTGTTGGGGCCCTTAGGAGCCCAGGTGGGCAGGCAAGGAGTGGCTGGGAGGGGAGGGGTGAGTAGAGGCCAGCGAGGCGCCCCTCGATGTGAGTGACATCAAGTTGGCCACGCCCACCCAGTCACATGATCACCCAGGCGGTCATTAGGCAAATCATATTAGTGGTCCGTGGGATTTAAAATTATGAATTTAGTGGTCCCTGAGGTCGGAAAGGTTGGGGACCCCTGATTTAGAGCAGTGTTTTTCAATCTTATCTGTTTGAAGAGGGGTGGACTTCAACTCCCAGAATTCCCCAGACAGCATGGGGAAACGGCTGGGGGATTCCTGGGAGCTGAAGTCCATCGAACGGGCAAGGTTAGAGAAACGCTAACCTAGAGTAGCCAAGCATTAAAAAAACAACAGAATCCAGCTTGCAAGGTGTTCTCCATTACCTCTCCCACGTACTTCTGCACCAGCTCGGACCCGATCACTCGGATGAAGCAAGCATCTGTCCTGTTAGCGACAGCTCGGGCACAGAGAGTTTTGCCCGTCCCAGGTGGGCCAAAGAGAAGGACCCCTTTGGGAGGTTCGATCCCAAGATTGACAAATCGTTCGGGCTGAAATCGTAGGAGGAGAGAGAGAAAGAAACAACGACAACAACAAAGAATTGGGATTAAAATCTCTAGAACTGTCACGATTCCATTGACCGACTTCTACCATTTGATACACCGGATGTTGTGACTCCAGCCCCCGAACCTGGCCCCATGCCCGAAAGTGACTCAGAGAGTGAGGGGGAAGGGCCGGTAAGGCTTACCTCGGGAGCACCGATTCCTTTGGCTCATTAGGAGCCAAAACCAGCCCAGTCGGAGGACGTAATGAGGCCGTCATCCCCTGATTCCTCCCTTCCCCAGGCTACGCCTTCAGCCCCAGCTGATAATAATAATAATCAAGCTTGACTTGACCCGCGCTTCGGAAGATTAGAGGCGGCGTCACCAAAAGGAAGGGTGGGGCAGGAGCCCCACCCCACCGGATATATATAAGGAGCTTTGGGACTGCTCTCACTCCACGGGAAGCAAAAGTTTAGCTGAACCGTTTCAAAAAGAGCTGGAAGTCTTGCTACATGAGTGATTTGTTTGAACTTTGGCAGGGAGCTGCAATTTCTCTGCCAGGACTGATAGGAGCCATGAATCCACTGGCTGAAGGCCAGCTCGTGGGTCTGAAGTGGGGAAGGAGACAGAACACCGGAGCACAGAGATTGCCAGAAGGCGCCAAAGACTGCATTAAGGTTATTAATTGAAATGCGATCAATGAATGATCACAAACCTATTCCGTTTTTAAAGGAGATAGAAAAACCAACTGAGCTGGCAAAAATCCTACCGACAGGTAGTCCTTGATTTACAACCATTCGTTTAGTGACCGTTCAAAGTTACCAGGGCAGGGGGAAAATGGACTTACGACCGTTGTTCGCACTTCTGACCGTTGCAGCATCCCCCACGGTTACGTGATCAAAATTAGGGCGCTTGGCAACCAATTCAATGGGGGAAGTCTGCTTTGCTTAATGACCGCATGATTCACTTAACAACTGCAGCGATTTCCTTAACAAGCGGGGCAAAAAAAAGGGGGGCAAAGCTCACTTCACCACCGCCTTGCTTAGCAGCAGAAATTTGGGGCTCCATTTTGGTCGTAAGTCGAGGGCTGCCTGTAGTACAGCAGTAGCAGTGACAAAATACAGGATCCAATGGCAAACCGGTACTGGTCAAGACGTCAACATTTCAAGCGTCTGCACTTCTGGGGATGTTTTCAGATTTTATCTCCCCTTGATAGAACATGGATTCCGCAAATTGTAATGCAAAAACATCAAGGCGTCTCCCTTTTTGTTCCCGTAAAAACTCTGGCAAGTGAAAGGAAGAAGAAAATAACCAATGGGAGCTTATTAAATGCCTTTCCTTGATTGTTGGCAGTGACTTTTTTCCTACCATGGAGGAATGGTTGCAGAAGCTGATGGGAGTTGGCTGAAATGGCAAAATTGACCCCTTTGATTAAAGCAAAAAACCTAAGTTTCCACATGGAAACCACTGCTGAACTTCATGCTTGATGTGCAGTACTTTTGTTTCCACATGGAAACCGCTTCTGAACTTCATGCTTGATGTGCAGAAGAATGAAACTCTAACTTTTGGGTTTTACCGATCAGACCGTTAGCTCTTTATAGAAATGGCTGGTTCGCATTATTATGAAAGAGCAAAAAGTTGCGATTGGAGGTTAATGCCTTATTTTACTGCAAGAGAGAGTTGGAAGTCAATGTGGCTTTTTCTTTCTTATATTTCCTCACCTCGCCTTCCTCTCTCCCTCCCCAATTCTTTCCTATTTACTTTGTATTTTGTATTTTAACATTGCTTTATAACTCAATAAAAAAATGTCTAGAAAAAAGATTGTTGGCAGTGACGTCTTGACTTCTTTCTCCTAGCAAACCACGATCAGAAGCCAGCCACCAACCGTGGCATCTGAACCTGCTTTGCTTAGGAGAGGAACAAGCCACTGGGCCTTATAAAAGTGCCCAATAAACAAGCTGCAAGGAGCACCCAATGGTTTACGCCTTTCTGCAGGCCGAAGGCAAGTTACGGCACGCTGTCCAATTTAAAGTTGAATGAAAACGTTTCACATCCTCACGTGAAGCAAGGGCGTTTCCACCACTTCTCTCAGCTTCTCGATCTGCTCTTTGCACCCTCCTACGTCGCTATACGTGACATCCGGTTTTTCCTCCACCTGCGTGACAAAACAGATCTCTGTCAGGGAGTCGGAAGTCTCGCAGATCTTCCGACTCCCACCGATGGGAAAAGTTAAGCGAAACCAAGAAGAATGACGGGATGTCTTCACCTGCATCATAGTGACCGTCGGGTCGATCTTTGGCGGTAGAGGGATGTGGATCTGGTATTTGTTTCTGTCCACGCTGCAGAAAGAAACGGGGAAAAAGCTTGTTTTGAATACATCTTTTTAAAGCTCAAAACAGATGATGAGGGGGCTGGAGGATAAAACGTACTGTATGTACAACGGCTGCAGGAATTGAGTATGGCTAGTCTAGTGAAGAGAAGGACCAGGGGAGACATGATAGCAGTGTTCCAATATCTCAGGGGCTGCCACAAAGAAGGGGGAGTCAAGCTATTTTCCAAAGCACCTGAGGGTAGAACAAGAAGCAATGGGTGGAAACTAATCCAGGAGTGAAGCAACTCAGAACTAAGAAGTTTCCTGACAGTGAGAACAATCAATCAGTGGAACAACTTGCCTGCAGAAGTTGTAAATGCTCCAACACTGGAAAAATTTAAGAAAATGTTGGATAACCATCTGTCTGAAGTGGTATAGGGCTTCCTGCCTAAGCAGGAGATTAGACTATTGGGCCGCGGTGTGGCTCAGGCTGTAAGAAGCCTGTTATCAAACACAGCTGCCTGCAATTACTGCAGGTTCAAGCCCTACCAGGTCCAAGGTTGACTCAGCCTTCCATCCTTTATAAGGTAGGTAAAATGAGGACCCAGATTGTTGGGGGGGGCAATAAGTTGACTTTGTAAATATACAAATAGAATGAGATTATTGCCTTACACACTGTAAGCCGCCCTGAGTCTTCGGAGAAGGGCGGGATATAAATGTAAAAAAAAAAAAAAAAGACTAGATCAGTGGTCACCAACTGGTGGTCCACGAGAAAAAGTTGGTGGTCCAATAGAAAAATTATTTGTATTTTTTTATATTGCACTAAATCAGGGGTTCTCAAACTATGGCCCTGGGCCGGATACGTGAACTGAACGTTTCTGTTGCTGCAGTCTCCCATTTGGGGTCTTTTTGTGTGGGTCGGAGGGAGGCAGAAATTCCGACTTGGAGTCTGCTTCAGCCTCCTGGTGCGGGGCTTTGGGCGAAGGCTGGAGGGAAGTGCTGCCAATGGTGAAGAGCCAGAGGGCCTTGTTCCAGTGGGACTGCATCATGGCCTGGAACTGGCTGACCATCTCAGCCTGCTCTAGGCGCTGGTACCTGGCCTTGCATTCCCGCAGGTCTTCCCTCTGCTTGGAAAGCCTATGCTTCTAGTCCTGAGTGAGGTATTTCTGCTGAGCCTCCTTCTCAGTCAGATCCAATTTGAACTGAGCTGTTTTGCCAACTCTTTCTCTTGGTGGCTGCTTTGCTCCAGCAACTGCTTCCTGTTGGGGCCCTAAGGAGCCTGGGCCGGGAGGCGAGGAGTGGCTGGCAGGGGACAGGCAAGTAGAGGCCAGCAAGACACCCCTTGCCGTGAGTGACATTGTTGGCTATGCCCACCCAGTCACATGACCTACATCTATATCTATATCAGGGGTGTCAAACTCCAATTTCATTGAGGGCTGCATCAACGTTGTGTTTGACTTTGGGGGGCCAGGCTGGGCGTGGCCAGCTCAACGTCACTCATGTTGGGGACGCTGTGGTGGCCCGAGCGATCTGCCAGCGAAAACGGGCTCCTGAGCTCCATTTTCGGCTGCCACGGCCTCCTGCAACCCTCAGCCAGCGAAAACAGGGGGCGGCCCTCCCAAGCTCCGTTTTCGCTGGCTGAGGGTTGCAGGAGGCCGTGGCAGCCGAAAATGGAGCTCGGGAGCCCGTTTTCACTGGCAGAGGCACCAGGGCAGCCCCATTGGCCAGATCTAATCCCCCTTGCGGGTCGGATCCAGCCCGCGGGCCTCGAGTTTGACACTCCTGATCTATAGCAGGGTTAGAATCCACACGCTGCTTATAGAAATGACTGCCAGTTCCAGCTAGCTGTTGCAATAGTTACAGAGCCGGGTTGCATTTTCCACCCCGATGACCGTAGGAAAACAAGAGGAAGACGGTAACCAGTACAATCCTGGGGAGATTAAAACCAACTCACCCAACTCTCATTCCTTCTTCAATGTCGGTGGGGGCCACTTGGTCACTGAGATCCACCACAAACTTGGCAAATTGTTTAACGTTGATAATGTACTTGGGGTCCTCCGAATCCGCATTGATTATCTTCGTACACCTAAGGCGAAGAGGAAAGGAGTTCGATAAGTTCAGGTTCAATCTGCGAGCATTCAGCCAAGCGTCATTCACCGTCCACCTGTGGCTTTACTCCTGAGCTGACCCTTGTTCCTTAGCTGTTCCCTTCTCCTGGCAGCTCAATGCGCACACTGGGAACAGGCTCCAGCTGTTCTTCTGCCCCACTGATGTCCAACTTCGAAGGCAGCTGACAACTGTCAGACGGCCCTGGCCCCCTCTCTGCCTCCGACGCAGAGCCCTCATCAGAGCCTTCCCCAGACTCCAAATCTCCTCACAGTCTGAGTCTGCCACCAGCTCTGCTGGCCGCTGGGTGGCTACAACACAGAAGCAGTGAATTCAGCTCTGCGTTTCCCGCGTAAAAGCAAACATAATTAACTCCCCACTTTCTCTACGGGCCACTCAATAAGTCCACCAATCACTTCTGTTCATGTTGTTATGGGAAACAGCCAGCCACCCCTGGACATCTGCTCAGTGTGTCCTTAAGATGCTAGCAATGTCTCATGGAAGCCGACAGATGCTTGGATACCATTCTCCCACCCTCCCTTAAACACACACACACACACACGTTATTGTCAAACTGCGATCCAAAGCAAAAACATAGGTGAAAATACGAGTCAGTCTTGACAATAAGCTGTTCTGAGCAAAGCTGCCTTTTGCAATTGACTGATGGCAATTTTGTCAATGCCAATGTTGTTCAAGTGATGCTCCAGTTGTTCTGGGATGTATTTGCTGCCCATCTCATGGCTTCAAGGCGACACTCTCTTTTAATCATTTACTTTAGCGTTATATTTCTACTTTGCCCATTAAGTAGCTCATTTTTTTTTAATTTTACGTTTTATTTCTTTGTTAAGAATTTTTAAAAGATGAAAAATAATAGCAATAACAGCAGCAACCTGTCGTGTCCCACTCCTCCGCTGACGACCGGGTCAGGGAAATCCGAATCAGGCGTGCCTCTGCAGCTCTGCCAAAGTCCTAGCAAAGTTCTCAAGGCAGGCAGGAGACCAGAAAGTGACTTCAGCAAGATATGTTTAGACTTTGCCTGACTCAGAGACTGCCAGAAAGCAGATCCTTTATATAGGCCATGGGATGTGGCTCCATGACTCAGCACTTATCCAGTCCTGTCCCTCCCTTCCTTCTGTCGCCGCCGCCTATCAATTCTTCTGAAGCGAGGGTCACTCCAGTCGGCAGCTGTTGTTAATTGACCTTCCTCAGGCTCACAGGCTATGGGGGGGGGGTCTAGTTGCTCCGTTTGCCTGGGCATGGAGCCAGAGCTAGGGGCTGGAGGTACTTCTTCCTCCTCAGCCTGTCTGGGCATGGAGCCAGGGCTGGGGCCGGGAGGCATACTAGGACATTCCTCAGCGTTTGGAAGCAGATAAGAAGGCCCCGGCTGTGGTGAAAGCGGGCGAGACACAACACAACCAAGGAAAGAAATATACACTGAAATATACACTTCTCGTGGCTTTCAAAAACTCTTAAGGTAAGCAAGCACTACTTCAAATTGATTAAACGTGTCAGCTTCTGCTACCGGTAGTTGCAACAAAAATTGAGGCAATACATGCATGAAATTAAGAGGTGCATAAGCATCATCTGGGGAACACCTCCCTTTGAAGGCCAACATCTTCACCAACATTTTGAAAGACAGCCCTGTATGTTATACTGGAAACCTTTAGAAGATCTGAAAAACCCGATCTTCCTGGAAAAGCTCCATCTGTATGCTTGTTAAGAGTTAGTATTGATCTGAAGGCACACGATCAACGAATTATATTGAAATACTTAAAAGATAATTTCAATGAGTGGCACGGTGGCCGAGAGGTGGAGCTCTCGCCTCACAATCAGGAGGCTATGAGTTCGATCCTAGGTAGAGGCGGATATCTCTCTCTCTGGGCGCGATGAGAATACGTATCTGCTGAACAAAACTCTGCCTTGGCGACAGGAAGGCATCCGGCCAGTAAAATACTCAGCTCCATTGAATTGCCCAGACTCCACCCCGCGAGGGATTACAGGGACATTAAAAGGAGAGGATGACTTAAGATAATTTCACTCTTTAACAAGAAGTTAAGGGTCACGCACAAAGGTGTTGTGGCTCCCGCCCCCATGCCTGAAAGTGGCTTGGAGCCGGGCCTGCTGCCAGAAAGTGATTTGGACAGTGAGGGAGAAGGGCTGTCAGGACTTACCTCAGAAGCACTGGCCTCCCTGGATCAGCTCCAGGAGCCAGAAGCAGGCCAAGCGAAAGAGATAACGAGGCCTCCTTCTCCTGACACTTTCCCCCGCACCCCAGGCCACGCCTGCAGACCCAGTTGACAGCAATCAGGCTTGGCTCAATCCCAGGTTTCGTAGGCAGGAGAGAAGGGAACGACAGAAACAGGGGAGGGGCAGGCCTAGGAAGTGCTGAGTCATGGAGCCAAACCCCACAGGATATAAAAGGCAGCAAGAGCTGGTGTGTCTCTTTGTATCAGGCAAATCCACGGATTGACTAGAGCTGAAGGTTGTGACTCACCAGCGTCTTGGCAGCTATCGAGGGCTCTTGGCAGACGCTGGCTCTTTTGCTGCCAGAGCTGATAAGAGCCGGCTAATTAAGCCATCGTTCGGACGGAGGCGAGGAGAACACAACAAAAGGACTGAACACTCTTCCTTTTTGATAAGAGCTCGGCTGCATCCCTGACTGAACCACAAAGTTGTTATTTATTATGATGATGTTACCTGGCCACCTGTAGCGGCTGCTCGCTCTGAAGAGTTTGTTTATCGGCAGCTAAGTCCCACAGAGCAGGTGGTGCCAGGCCAGTGTCTGATTCTTTAATGCCTACAGGGGAAGAGAAAAAAAAAAAGGGAGCCGTTTTGCCATATTAATCAGCACAATATATATTCCAGCATTAGCTTACTGCAGCAAATGTACAACTTGCAAGTCGACTCAAACGGGACAAAAACAAATCTTCCTTTAAGGTCGGGGCTAGAGTAGGCTCAAGAGGAGGGGGTCTCCAAACGTGGCGACCTTAAAAGACTTGGGGACTTCAACTCCCAGAATTCCTTTCCCAGAATTTGCGTCTTAATACTCTGAAAAATAGGGTACTTTCATTTGTTTTTAGGGTTTGTTTGTTTGTTTGTTTTGCTTAACCTTCCTTCCTTCTTTTGAGATTTTTCTGGGGAGTTGCCGCAAATGACAGAATAACCCTTAGGAAATTCAGCACTCGGAACAACTGTCAAGGCCAGCATCAGACAAGATTACTGCTCCTAAAGCACTAAAAGAATTTTTTTTTAAAGAAGTACCTGTGAGTTCGTTAATTTTCTTAAGCAACTGCTGAATGTCATCTTCCACTTGTTTGATTTGCCTCGAATAGGTGCTCTGGCCCTGGATTTGAAAAAGATTGACAAAGTTTGAGAGAAATGAGGAATATTTGTGTCCCAAAGGGGCTTTTTCAGGTGGCAACTGTTCTAGTTTTTTTTTTCTTTGAAGACGTTTCGCTTCTCATCCGGGAAGCTTCTTCAGCTCTGACTGGCTGGTGGGGGAATGGAAGGATTTATATTGAAATCCTTCCATTCGACACCATCCAGTCGGAGCTGAAGAAGCTTCTCGGATGAGAAGCGAAACGTCTTCAAAGAAAAAACAAGAAAATTCAGATGCCTCCTGAAACAGCACCTTTGGGACAACCACGACCTAGATCAGTGGTAGTCAACCTGGTCCTTACCGCCCACTAGTGGGGGTTCCAGCTTTCATGGTGGGCGGTAGGGGTTTTGTCCAATACTGAAGCACTTTCCTTTTTTTTAATTTGACTTTTTTTAAAAAATTCATAGCATTATTTAAAAACATTTTCATTAGGTTTTCATAAAATTCCCCGTGACAATTAAAATTTCTGAAAATATACTATTTGTATCGCCCGCGCATAAGTTTAGTTCACGTTATGTAAGTGAAACTAAATGGCGCTATAGTGCGACCGCAAACAAAAGAGCCTCGTCCCAGAATAGCTCATGCATCTCCCCCCACACCACCCAGCTGTAACAGACAAGCAGAGCGGGTAGCCGGCGCCCACCCACCCCAACCCCAATCCACGATGTGCGAGAGGCATGCACAGACAACGATACACGGCGCATTACTGTGGAACCGGTGGCGGTTAGAAAATTTTACTACTAACAGAGATACAAAAGTGGGCGGTAGGTATAAAAAGGTTGACTACCCCTGACCTAGATGATTGAGAATCTCCATAGACATTTGTGTTAACCCAACCTTATGCAATCTATCCAAATTCGTATGTTTTACGACCGGGGTGAAATGCAAATTTTTCTGCTACTGGTTCTGTGGGCGTGGCTTGGTGGGGAGCTGTCATGTGACTGGGTGGGTGTGCCCAACATTTTTTTTACTTTTTAAAGCATTTTTTACTATCTATTCGCCCGAAAGATAGTTTAAAAAATGCTATTAAAAAGTTTTTTAAAAAAGGTTCCAACAATCGCGTGGCAAAGCTGTGATCATCGGAACCTTTTTTTTTTTTAACTTTTTAAAAGATTTTTTTTACTACCGTTTCGCCCAAACAGGTAGTTTTTATCACTACCGGTTCTCCCGAACCAAAGCGAACCCGTAGCATTTCACCCCTGTTTAAGACTAAGGCCTTTATTTAAAGTCGATCGCTGTCTAACCCTGGTCAATAGCAACAGGTTCTTTTTCCCAGCTTTGACACTAAATGTTAAGGAATAAAGATGAGACTTCCTGTGTTGAACGCAGGTACTGCATGTTTCAGCTTCAGCTCAACGTTTATTTAACGTTTATTAAGACCTATTTGGTTTAGAACAGGGGTCTCCAACCTTGGCAACTTTAAGACTTGTGGACTTCCAACTTCTAGAGTTCCTCAGCCAGCTTTGGACTATATTTAATTTTTTTTTTTTTTAGTAAAAGTCTGTCTATACTTAACTGTCTTTTTTTATTCCTCTTTCACCTCCTAACTACAATTCTGTGTGTGTCTGTATATAAAAAATACTCAGAGGACAATACTCTATGCATTTAAAGATAGAAAGTGGACCAAAACATATTTGAAAATCAATTAATTTTTAAAAGCACTTTCTCAATTAAAGTGACCCCCCCAAAAGCTACAAAATATTAATGTGCATATTCCTCTGGAAACCTTATTGATATATTTAATGCAGATGCTTCCTAAATGTTTCATTGTGACCGGTTCTCAAAGTAATGCTGGAAATGCTACATGGAGTACTTACGTAGGTTTTCAACAGGGCGATGTCACCTTCATCCAAAGCTGAGAGAGATAACAGATAATTTAGAAAAAGAGAGAAATGATGTTTTACTTTGTTTCCCAATAGAAAATCCAACCAATTTTATCATCAGTACTCATATATCCTTAAAGAACTACAACAACAACAACAAAAATCCTTGAACTTTTAAACTCAGTTAACTGAGGACTGACCCACTATCTCCACTGAAAATCAGTTCCAAGCCTCCATTACACTTCCTGTAAAGTCATATTTTTCTAACGTTGGAACTCAACCCACCTGGTGGAAGAAAAAGGGGGCGTAATATATAATTTAAAAAAATAAATAAATATGCTCTATTAATGGCAAACAAAACAAGAGGTTTTTTTACATTATTTTAGCATTTTGAGATCTTCTCACTTTTGCCAGGAATAAGACAATAAAATTATGAGGGGTCCTTGGTGCTCTCTGAGCTTGCTTGTTTTCTTGCAGTCTTTTCATGACCCAAACTAGGTAACATCACCACTAGCACTGATGATGTTATCTAGTAGGATAATGAAACATTTGCAAGAAAACGAGCAAGCTCAAGGATCTCTCATTTCAACTCTGAACTACAAATTTATTGTCTCTGTTTACATCTATCTACATCAAACTTGGCAACTTTAAGACTTGTGGACTTCAACTCCAGAATTCCTCAGCCAGCAAAGCTACATCCATCCATCCTTCTATCTATATCAATCATCTATCCATCTAATCAATCATCTATTTACCTACCTACCTATGTACTCTACCTACCTATCTATATATCATCTATCCATCACCTACCGTATCTATCTCAACTGTCTACCACTCATGATGTTACTTAGTTTGGGTCATGAAACGTCTGCAAGAAAACAAGCAAGCTCAGAGCGCACCAAGGTCTCATTTCAGCCCTGAGCTACAAATATTCTCCTTTATTTCATACAATAAAATTATGCCGTAGGCCCCAACCTCCCTCCTAGCTTTGTTCCTCTCCAGATGCTGTTTTGAACTACCAACCCAACTCCAACTCCAACCAGGTTTAAACGTAGCTTACGGTTCCCTCTCTATTTATTTATTTATTTTATTTTATTATTTAGATTTTTATACCGTCCTTCTCTCCCGAAGGACTCAGGGCGGTGTACAGCCAGATTAAAACAATAATGTACAAAATTAAAATAACAATTAAAATACATATTCAAAGATGGCCGAAAATTAAAACCGTCAAATTGACCTATACTAAAATACCCCAATCTAAAATTATTAAAAATCCAGAAATCCTCTCTAGGACAAGAGTTAAAAGTAAACACAGATTTATTTATGGAATGGGAATGGGAATGGGAATGGGAATAGGAATAGGATGGAATAGAATAGAATAGAATTCTTTATTGACCAAGTGTGATTGGACACACAAGGAATTTGTCTTGGTGCATAAGCTCTCAGTGTACATAAAAGAAGAGATACCTTCATCAAGAATCATAAGGTACAACACTTAATGATAGTTATAGGGTACAAATAAGCAATCAGGAAACAGTTATCAGTATAAATCATAAGGATACAAGCAACAAAGTTAGTCATGCAATCATAAGTGGAAGGAGTAAGCAAGTAGATAGAGAGTGAATAGAATAGATAGAGAGTGAATAGAATAGAATAGAATATAGAATTTTTATTGGCCAAGTGTGATAGAGAAATCCTCTCTAGGACAAGAGTTAAAAGTAAACACAGATTTATTTATGGAATGGGAATGGGAATAGGATGGAATAGAATAGAATAGAATTCTTTATTGACCAAGTGTGATTGGACACACAAGGAATTTGTCTTTGGTGCATATGCTCTCAGCGTACATAAAAGGACAAGATACACTCATCAAGAATCATAAAGTACAAAAACACTTAATGATAGTCATAGGCTACAAATAAGCAATCAGGAAACCCTCATATATATAAATGTCCTTCGTTTTTCAGCTTGACCTACAAAATCTCAGCTTTGACACGGGGCGGGGGGGGGGGCTGGCATTATCCGAAGGAACCCAGCCAAAGCATCTGAATGGAGACGCGCGTTTCCGTTTCTCCCAACCCGTGACTGCATATTCACACAACACGCCAGATCCGTGTTTAAGCTATTTCAACCCACTTTCCAAGAAACCGAATCACAAACTGGCTTCCCACCCTCACCACAGGGGAAGCAGACCAAGCAAGCTTGCAGACACGCATCTATATGGACCCAACGCGGTTTATTGGGGGGGGGAGGGGAAGAGTCGTGTGAACGCAGCCGCCTTTATATATGGAGCCCAGGTTATGCATGACGCCTGGGTGAAACTCTTACCACGGATAGGCTTGTCCTCCTTCTCCTCCTCTTTGGTTTTGCGCTGATCGGCCCCCAAATAATCCGGCATCGCGGCTTCCCAACGGCCGGCTTGAACCCCGATAGCCAAACACGGGTTTCCGCTACCTCTCTAAGGCGCATGCGCAGATGTTACCGAACCAGCTCTTGCATTACGCAGCACTTCGCCTTTCTTTCTTTCCTTCCGCGACTCGGCGGAAATGTCTCGCCGGAAGTAGCACGTGGGGGAAAGAAATGGATGTCGGACCTACTCTATGATTCCCCCCCCCCTCTCTCTCTTCCCTGGACAAATGGCAGTTATGCCTATGGCAGGGGTCTCCAACCTTGGTCCCTTTAAGACTTGTGGACTTCAACTCCCAGAGTTCTTCAGACAGCTTTGCTGGCTGAGGGACTCTGGGAGTTGAAGTCCACAAGTCTTAAAGGGACCAAGGTTGGAGACCCCTGGCCTATGGGATATAGATGATTGTGTTTTGCTTTCATTTGGGGCATTAATGCTTGGTGACATAAATTCACTGGACATAAATTAATTTGGCAAAAAAATTATCAATTTGAACTGAAATCTAATCCTGTCAAGGGGGAGGAGTGTGCGATTGTGTGCATACAGAGAGATCTTACTAACTAATTGTGCTCTTTCCTTTTCATATTTTAAGTCATAAATGCCTCTCAAGTTCCCCTCGCTTATATAATGTAACCGATAACAGATTAGCAGATTAATGGAAGGGACCTTGTAGGTCATCTAGTCCAACCCCCCCACCGCCGCCTGTATCTAGATACACAGACACAATTATATAGATTCATGTAGACACATATATATATATACTAGGGCCGGGGCCTCCAACCTTGGCCACTTTAAGACTTTAAATTAAATTTTAATTTTTAATTAATTTTAAATTAAATTTTAAGACTGAATTTCTGGGAGTTGAAGTCCACAAGTCTTAAAAGTGGCCAAGGTTGGAGACCCGTGTACTAGGGTATACAGGTAGTCCTAGACCAGGGGTGTGGACAAACTTGGTCTCTTTAAAACTTGTGGACTTCAACTCCCAGAGTCCCTCAGCCAGCAAAGCTGGCTGAGGAACTCTGGGAGTTGAAGTCCACAAGTCTTAAAGGGACCAAGTTTGTACACCCCTGTCCTAGACTTAAGACCACAATTGAGCCCAAAATTTATGTTTGCAAAGTGAGAAATTTCTTAAGTGAGTTTTGCCCCATTTTACGACTTCTCTTGCCACAGTCGTTAAGTGAATCACTGCGGTTTTTAAATCAGGAACCCGGGTGTTAAGTGAATCTGGCTTCCCCATTGAGGTTGCTTGTCTGAAGGTCACCTAAGACAGCGGTGGGTTTCCAATATTCTTACCGCCTGTTCATCATGTGTGCGCATGCTTGCTTCGCGTGTGTGTGCGCCTTCTGCACATGTGCCTGGCCTTCCGCGCATGAGTTATGCTCACTCGCACACCTTCCATGTATGCATCTGGCCTCGAAAATGTGCCTTCAGAGGATAATTAGAACTGCAGAACAAACTATTGCTACCAACATGCCTTCCATTGAGGACCTGTATACTGCATGAATCAAAAAGAGGGCCGTGAAAATACTTACAGACCCCTCACAGCCTGGACATAAACTGTTTCAACTCCTATCCTCAAAATGATGCTACAGAGCACCGCACACCAGAACAACTAGACACAAGGACAGTTTTTTCCCAAACGCCATCACTCTGCTAAACAAATAATTCCCTCAACACTGTCAAACTATTTACTAAATCTGCACTACTTTTAATCTTCTCATCGTTCCAATCTCCTTCCACGCTTTAAAAGCATTTTTTCTGTAACCTCTTCAGCCGAAGAGGTTGTAAAAAAAAAGCTTTTAAAAGCCTGTGATGATCAGGCAACTCAGCTGAGATCGCCAGAGGAGCCTTTTAAAAGCTTTTTTTTTACAACCTCTTCGACTGAAGAGGTTACAGAAAAAATGTTTTTAAAGTGTTCTGATGATCCCAGCTGAGCCAGGCGATCATCAGAGGCTTTTTTAAAAATTATTTTTAAAAGCATTTTTTCGACCAAAGAAAAAATGCTTTTAAAAGTAAAAAAAAAAAAAACCCTCTGATGATTGCATGGCTCAGCTGGGGCAGAGGGGACAGGGATTTTTGCTACCGGTTTTCTGAATCACCCGCCGCCATTGCTACCGGATTGGGCGATCCGGTCCGAACCAGGAGCATTTCACCCCTGGTATTAATACTTGGTGAAATGCCTCCAATGGAGAAAGATGTAGCAAAATGTTCAAAATTTGAACTGAAATCTAATCCTGTAATGGGGAGGATGTACGTGTGTGTGACTGTGCACACAGAGATCTAGACACCTATATCTAGATACACAGACGCAAACCATATATAGATTGTATATGTGTATACACATGTAAACTAGTGTATATGTATGTGTCTGTATATATGAGAGATAATTTGATATTTAAGTATTCAAGATATTTAAATTGATAAATTTTAATTTGTTTTAAGATATTTATATTAAGGTATTTAAGATAATTTGGTGTTTAAGGCATCGGGATAGAACCCAGAAGAAAGTGAGTTTTAGTCCTCCCTTAGGTAAGAGGTCAGCTGGGTGCCCTTCGGCCAGCCACTTTCTCTCAGCCCTAAAAAGGAGCCAATGGCAAACAACTCCTGAAAAATGTTACCCAATAAAACACTGCAGGGACTTGTCCAGGCAGTCTCGAGAATCAGGAGAAACTTCCTAACAATTTTAAGAGTAACAGAATAGTAACATCTGAGTAACAGAATAACAGAGTTGTAAAGGACCTTGAAGGTCTTCTAGCCCAACCCCTTGCTTAGGCAGGAAACCCTACACCATTCCAGATAAAGGGTTGTCCAGTCTCTTCTAGAAAACCTTCAGTGATGAAGCAGCCACAACTTTGGGAGGCAAGTTGCTCCGCTGATTAATTGTTCTCACTGTCAGGAAATTTCTCCTTAGTTCTAGGTTGCTTCTCTCCTTGATTAGTTTCCATCCATTGTTTCTTGTCCTGCCTTCTTGGTGTGTGTTTTTTTCTTTCGCTTTTTTCCTCCTTTCGCTTTTCTTCCGCCTCCATCTCATCCCATTGAGACCCAAACTCTTCCAGCGGGGAAAAAGGGAGAGAGACAGAGAGAGAAAGAAAGAGAGGGAGGGAAAAAGAGAGAAAGAAAAAGGAAGAAAGAAAAAGAAAGAAAAAAGAGGCAAAGAGCAAGAGATAGATAGATTAGATAGATAGATAGATTAGATTAGATAGATAGATAAAGGGCCGTAATAGCTCAGGCTGTTAGAAGCCAGTTATTAGAACACAGCAGCCTGCAATTACTGCAGGTTCAAGCCCGGCCCGAGGTTGACTCAGCCTTCCATCCTTTATAAGGTAGGTAAAATGAGGACCCAGATTGTTGGGGGGGCAATAAGTTGACTTTGTATATAAATATACAAATAGGATGAAGACTATTGCTAACATAGTGTAAGCCACCCTGAGTCTTCGGAGAAGGGCGGGATATAAATGTAAATAAAAAAAAAAAGATAATGATAGATAGATATATATATATATAGAGAGAGAGATGGAGGAATGAAAGAAAGAAAGAAAGAAAGAAAAGAGACAAAGATATATGGGGGGGAAAAGGAAAGAAAAATAGAAAAAGAAGTAGAAAGATATATACATAGAGAGAATATAGATAGATAGATAGATAGATAGATAGATGATAGATAGAAGGAAAAGAAAGAAAGAAAAAGAGAGACAAAGATATATGGGGGGGAAAAGGAAAGAAAAATAGAAAAAGAAGTAGAAAGATATATACATAGAGAGAATATAGATAGAAAGATAGATAAATAGATAGATATAGAGAAGGAAAAGAAAGAAAGAGAGACAATATATCTATATATTGAGAGAGAGAGAGAAAGAAAGGAAAGAAAAATAGAAAAAGAAGTAGAAAGAAAGAAATATACATAGAAAAGAGATAAGATAGATAAATAGATAGATAGATAGATAGATAGATAGATAGATAGATAGATAGATAGATAGATAGATAGATAGGAAAAGGAAAGAAAGAGACAATATATATATATATATATATATATATATATATATATATATATATATATATATATATATATATATATATATATATATATATATATATATCGGTCTTTAGTTGTTCGGGTTTTCTCCGTGTAAAATTGGAAGTGTCTTGGCGACGTTTGAAGTCTCATTCGTCATCTTCAGGCTTCAGCTTCGTGCTTCTGGGATATATATATATATATATATATATATATATATATATATATATATATATAGAGAGAGAGAGAGAGAGAGAGAGAGAGAGAGAGAGAGAGAGAGAGATGGAGGGAATGAAAGAAAGAAGGAAAGAAAAATAGAAAAAGAAGTAGAAAGAAAGAAAAATATATACATAGAGAAAATATATATATACATAGAATATATATAAAATATATACATAGAGAATATATATATATACATAGAATATATATAAAATATATATAGAGAATATATATATATATATATATATATATATATATATATATATATATATATAGAATATATATATAGAATATATATATAGAATAGAATTTTATTGGCCAAGTGTGATTGGACACACAAGGAATTTGTCTTGGTGCATATGCTCTCAGTGTACATAAAAGAAAAGATACGTTCATCAAGGTACAACATTTACAACAGAATTGATGGTCAATATATCAATATAAATCATAAGGATTGCCAGCAATAAGTTATAGTCATACAGTCATAAGTGGAAAGATATATATATATACAGAGAGAGAGAGAGAGAGAGAGAGAGAGAGAGAGAGAGAGAGAAAGAAAAATATAAAAAGAAGTAGAAAGAAAGATGTATACATAGAGAAGAGAGAGAGAGAGAGATTTCCTGCAAATAGCTCCCCCTCCCTCCATAAACCTCCCCGCCCACCCGCGACCTCGCCTGCCCCCAGAAGGGAGGGAGGGAGGGAGGGGGGAGAGAGAGAAAGCCGCGCTGACCTTACGACCCGGAAGCACTGCCCGGGCCCTTCCACGCGCCGGCACCTGGCAACCCGCGAGCAGGGCCGAGCGATCCCGGCCAGCCCCAGTCAGTGCCGACGCCGCCGGTCGAGATGCTTCGCGGGGCGCCCGAAGGCCAGGCCACCGCCGTCACCAGAGCCTTGTCGGCCGGTACGTGACGCCTCCGCCCGCGGGAGACGCCCGGGCCAGGGGTGGCCGGTGGGCGACCCCCGCTTGGAACCGGGGAGGCTCTCCCCGCAGCCTTGGCTCTGGGAAGCGGGGAGGGAGGGAGGGGGGCTTCTGGGCAGCGTCTGGTTTTCCGGGCAGGGGTCCCTGGGGCTGCTTCCCTCCTTCTCTCCCTGTTGAATTGCGGGGCTTCCTTGAGGAAGCGCTGGGCTGGCCTTGCCTGGAGATGGAGAGGAGGAAATCCATTGGGAAGAAGGTGGTGAGCAGCCCCTTCCCCACAGATAATTAATAAACGTATCTGTTGTCTGTCTGTCTGTCTATTTCTATCCATCATCTATATCTATATCTATCTATCTATCTATCTATCCCTATCCAACATCTCTATCTACCTACCTACCTACCTACCTCTGTCCATCATCTATATCTATCTGTCTGTCCATCTGTCATCTATCTCTATCTCTTTATTTATCTTCTCTCTCTCCTCTCTCATCTATCTATCTCTATCCATCATCTATCTATCTATCTATCTATCTATCTATCTATCTATCTATCTATCTATCTATCTATCTATCTATCTATCTATCTATCTATCTATCTACTATCCATTCTCTATCGATCTATCTCTATCCATCATCTCTATTTATCTACCTACCTACCTCAGTCCATCTATATCTATCTGTCTGTCCATCTGTCATCTATCTCTATCTCTTTATTTATCTTCTCTCTCTCCTCTCTCATCTATCTATCTCTATCCATCATCTATCTATCTATCTATCTATCTATCTATCTATCTATCTATCTATCTATCTATCTATCTATCTATCTATCTATCTATCTATCTATCTATCTATCTATCTCTATCCATTCTCTATCGATCTATCTCTATCCATCATCTCTATTTATCTACCTACCTACCTACCTACCTCAGTCCATCATCTATATCTATCTGTCTGTCCATCTGTCATCTATCTATATCTCTCTATCTTATCTCTTTCCTCTGTCATCTATCTCTATCCATCATCTATCTATCTATCTATTTATCTATCACTATCCATCATCTCTATCTATCTATCTATCTCTATCCATCATCTCTATTTATCTACCTACCTACCTACCTACCTCTGTCCATCATCTATATCTATCTCTGTCCATCTGTCATCTATCTCTATCTCTCTATTTATCTTATCTCTCTCCTCTCTCATCTATCTATCTATATCTATCTATCTATCTATCTATCTATCTATCTATCTATCTATCTATCTATCTATCTATCTATCCATCCATCCATCATCTCTATCTATCTACCTACCTATGTCCATCATCTATATCTATCTATCTGTCTATCTATCATCTCTCACTGTCATTTCTCTATCATTTATCTAATCATCTATATATCTCATCTATCTATATCAGGGGTCTCCAACCTTGGCTTAAGCCTGGAGGACTTCAACTCTCAGAATCCCTCAGCCAGCAAAGTTGCCAAGGTTGGAGACCCTTGGTCTATATCATATCTATCATCTATCATCTCAATCTGTCATCTCTATCTATCATCTCTATATCATATCTATCATTTATCAATTATCTATATATATCTCATCTGTCTATATCCTATGTATCTTATCTATCATCTCAATTTGTCATCTTTCTCTAATTAGCTATCTATCCTTTACCTACCTACCTATCATCAAAATCTGTCATCTATAAACAACTATTTATCATCTGTCTGTCTATCTATCTATATCATCTCAATCTGTCATCATTTATCTATCTTCCTACCTATCTAACTTTCATCGATCTATCGATCTCTATCCATCTATCTATCATCTATCTATATCTATCTCAGTCTATCACCTATCTCTATCCTCTACCCATCTCTCTCAATATATATTTCATTGATATTTATCTATCCTATCTATCTATCTACCTACATCTATATCATCTATATCTAGCTATCTAGCTATATCTTTCATCTATCTCTTTCATCTGTCTATCAACTGTATATTTCTGTCTATATACCTATATCACCTGTATCATCTGCATCATCCATCTATCTTGGGTGTCAATCTCTATTTCATTGAAGGCCAGATCAGGGTTGTGTTTGACCTCGTGGGGGTGGCCTGGGCGCGTGGCCAGCTCGATGTCACTTGTGTCGGCGTCTGTGGTGGCCCAAGTGCTCTGCCAGAGAAAACGGGCTCCCGAGCTCCGTTTTCACTGGCAGAGGCATCGCAAGCCAGTCCTTCGCTGTTTCCAGGGCAGCCCTACGGGTCAGATCCGGGCCCCTGGCCTTGAGTTTGACACCCCTGATCTATCTATATCATCCATCCAGTTATCTATCTAGCAAATTTATTTGCCGTCCATCTCGCAGTTCAAGTGACTGAGCGGCTCACATCAAGAGCATTATCTATCCAGATGCTTCCTTTCTCTCTTTTTGTGGTTGGCACTTGATGAAAACAGGTCAGAATCAGGGGACTTGAACTCCACATTTCCAGGCAGCAGGTTGCTCCATATAGTGCTAGAGGCTGGAGTTTGCTTACCATGTTTGGTCCCTGAAACGAACACCTTGAGATGGAGGGAAAGGAGCAGAAACTCACACTTGCTTTAATTTCAGGCACGGAGCAACAGCCTGGGTTGACCAAAGTGTGAATGTGCCCCTCTTTAGGTAATAAGAGAACACACTGTCTGTTCTTTTGGAAGAAGGGCATCTTTACCCCTTTCACACAAAGAAGTTGTTTTTAAATACTGTTAAATTATTAGTTGTGTTCCATGTTTTTCCGCTTAACTGAAATATATACATTGAATTAGGTTTGTCAACAGGCTGAAAAAATGTTCTTGAGATGCTTTTTCTCGATAGGACAGGACAGGACGCAGAATAGGATAGGATAGTGATAGGATAGGATAGGATCACAACAGTGATTGGTCTCATTCGAGACAATGACGAATCCGCATATAGACGAGAGGTCGAACGACTAGCCTTGTGGTGCAACCAAAACAAACAACACACTCAAAACCGTAGAAATGGTGGTAGACTTTAGGAGAAACCCTTCCATACTTCCACCTCTCACAATATTAGACAACACAGTATCAACAGTAGAAACCTTCAAATTTCTAGGTTCTATCATATCGCAAGATCTAAAATGGACAGCTAACATCAAAAACATCATTAAAAAAGGACAACAAAGAATGTTCTTTCTGCGCCAACTCAGTAAGCTCAAACTGCCCAAGGAGCTGCTGATTCAGTTCTACAGAGGAATTATTGAGTCTTTCATTTGCACCTCTATAACTGTCTGGTTCGGTTCTGCAACCCAACAAGAAAAACACAGACTTCAGAGGATAATTAGAACTGCAGAAAAAATAATTGCTACCAACCTGCCTTCCATTGAGGACCCGTATACTGCACGAATCAAGAAGAGGGCCGTGAAAATATTTACAGATCCCTCGCATCCTGGACATAAACTGTTTCAACTCCTACCCTCAAAACGACGCTATAGAGCACTACACACCAGAACAACTAGACACAAGAACAGTTTTTCCTGAAGGCCATCACTGCTAAACAAATAATTCCATCAACACTGTCAAACTATTTACTGAATCTGCACTACTATTAATCTTCTCATAGTTCCCATCACCAATCTCTTTCCATTTATGACTGTATGACTATAACTTGTTGCTGGCAATCCTTATGATTTATATTGATATATTGACCATCAGTTGTGTTGTAAATGTTGTACCTTGATGAACGTATCTTTTCTTTTATGTACACTGAGAGCATATGCACCAAGACAAATTCCTTGTGTGTCCAATCACACTTGGCCAATAAAAAAAAAAAAGATAGAAATAGGATAGGATAGGATAGGATAGGATAGGATAGGATAGGATAGGATAGGGAATTGAATTGAATTGAATTCTTTACTGGCCAGGTGTGATTGGACACACAAGGAATTTGTCTATGGTGCATACGCTGTCAGTGTACATAAAAAAAAAATACATTCATCAAGAATCATAAGGTACAACACTTAATGATGTTCATAGGGTACTAATAAGCAATCAAATCGTACTAGGAAACAAAACAATATAAAATGTAAAAGATACAAGCAACATGGTTATAGTCATAAGTGAGAAGAGATGGGTACTAATTGAATTTGGAGCCTTATTTGTCACATCTAATACCGAAATGCATAACCAAATTATTCAAATATTTTCCATCTAGCAAGTTATGGGGAATAATGGAGCTTTAGAAGCAACCTTTCTCGTTCGATAGGTAACAAAAAAAAAATCAAGTAGACTGATAGTTGAAGACTTTTGTTATTTGTGTTTGTTTCTGTTGTTTCAGTTTGACATAAATCAATCCTTGATTGATGGTACACATTTTACAATAACATCAGAAAAAACAGAAAAATCAGATTATGTTTTGTAGGCCATTTTTAAATAAGGCATTCGATATGCATAATACATTATTATCACTAGTAATGGTACAATTGCTGTATTCGAGAAAGAAAAACAATATGGATTTTTTTTCATCTGTCACAGAAAACCACTTCGTTTCATCCTTTAATTCTGCAGACATCTATTGTTGATCAGATAAAGGTATTTTCAGGAAGTGAATTTTACTCAGTTCTAAGGAACTTCTGATTATAAATGTTTATATAGATTGTTTGCCTTGGTCACAGACTCCACTAGCAAAAGGCTATACATTTCTGGCTATTTTTGTGATTTATGTTGGCTTTACTCAGTTTTAATTGTCGTTTTATGTGTTCTTTATTTCAATCTTGACTCTGGTAACTACATAAACAGTTCTCTTGAAAACACTGTGGGGAAGTGGTTTGGCAATAATTTATTCTTGGGTGCTTTTTAGTTTCTCAGTCTAAGGTTGAAAGAAAGTGAGTAGACCAAAAATTGCCCAGTTGGCTTTTGTACATATGAGAAGACTCTCCATTTATTTATCTATAATTATTTTTATTATTTATATAATATTTATTATTTTTATAAATAATTCACAGCATTGAATATAGCTTCTTCCCCCTATTTTCCCCACAACAGCAATCCTATGAGATGGGATGGGCTAAGAGAGAGGGGCTGGCCCAAAGTCACCCAGCTGGCTTTCATGCCTAAGGCGGGACTAGAACTGTCAGCCTCCTGGTGATTGGCCAAAAGTCACCCACCTAGCTTTCATGCCTAAGGCAGAACTAGAACTCACCATCTCCCAGTTTCTAGCCTGGTGCCTTAACCCCTAGACCGGATTGGCTTTCTCTGTTTAATTGCCGCAATTCGATGATAGGGCACCCGAGTGCTCACGAATGAAATTGCTGCATGCTACATGACATCTGATAGAGATGACCTCAACATTTGGGGATGCATAACACATTTAGTTTCATTCTAATGCTTGTATTCACAGCGTCCGTGCTCTGCCAAGTGGAGCCCGTGGGAAGATGGTTTGAAGCCTTCGTGAGGAGGAGAAACATACACGTTTCTGCCTCTTTCCAAGAATTAGAAGATGAGAAAGAACTCTCTGAAGAGTCGGGAGATGAAGAATTACAACTAGAAGAATTTCCCATGTTAAAAACTCTGGATCCCAAAGATTGGAAGGTATAGTAATGTTGCAGCATTACACATATCTATTGACGTTGCTTCTCAGAAGGTCACAAAAGATAATCACATGACTCTGGGAAACTGCAACCATCATAAATATGAGTCGCTTGCGAAGCCTGTAACAACCGGTTCGTTCGGTGCGCGCACAATGCGTTTGAAAACAGCTCTAAAACCCTAAAACAGCTGAGGCGCGGCAATCCGCTCTGCTGCGTCTATTAGCTGGGCTTCAAACAAAGGAAATATAGGTCGGTATAGTGCAGGAGCTGGAGGGGGGCAGCTGATCATCAAAACAATGATTTGGTTCGGTCGTTGGCGCTACCGGTTTGCCTGAACCGGCTGAATCCCACCCCTGTCTGAATGTTGATCTCACATTCTGCAACAGTTATGTGAAAAACGGTCGTAAGTCAATTTTTCCAGGATCAACATAACTTCAAACGGTCACTGCACAAACTGTTCCAAGTCTGTCTGTCATAAGCAAAATGCAATAACATCTGTACTGGCAAGACAAACAACTGGACAAGGGGAGACTACCGAAGGTGGGGGAGATATAATTTCTTCATGTTATAGTTTCTGTTATTAACCTGAAGCTGCTATAAATATTCGTATTTTGTTTTCCCTTCCTCCCCAGAATCAGGATCACTATTTGGTTCTTGGATTGGGACAGTTAAGATACAAGGCCTCTCAGAAACAGATCAAAGCAGCTCGTAAGTTCACCAAGCGTTCATGGAAAATGGTAAAATGATAAAACTTACTTCTCTCCAAATTGAATTGTTTGTCACATCACAGTCACTCACAGCCTGCAAGGTAAGAGTGAGACAAGGGGACAATTTAACGTCCTTCCTTCAACTAGTTTTACCTTCCTGCACAAGATTACATCCATATCTACCTGGGATAACATCTGTGAGCCACAAGATTCTGTTCTTAGTCTATGGCAGGAGTGCCAAACTCAAGGCCCGCATGCTGGATCCGGCCCGCGGAGAATGTAGATCTGGCCCGTGGGCCCATCCAGAAGACAGCGAAGAACAAGCCTGCGCTGCCTCTGTTGTGGCCCACCAGCGGCCAGCAGAGCTGGCAGCAGATTCAGACAGTGAGGAGGTTGGGGAGGAACGCGGGCCAGTCCTGGAGTCTGGGGAAGGCTCAGATGAGGGCTCTGCATCAGAGGCAGAGAGGGGGCCAGGGCATCTGGTAGTTATGTGCTGCCTCCGGAGCCTCCGAAATCTGACATCAGTGAGGCAGAAGAACAGTGTGAGCCTGTTCCCAGTGTGCGCATGCGCAGAGCTGCCAGGAGGCAAGAACAATTAAGAAAACAAAGGGTGACTCAGGAGTAAGGCTTGGAGATGATTGGCCCCTTCCCATAAGACATAAAAGAGGAGCAAACGGATGTGAGCCTTTGCAGGAAGGAATTAGTTCATATGGTCAATTCAAGCTCTGAGAAGCTCCGTTTGACTCTGTGTTCCCTTGGCCTTGCAAAACTAATTAGCAATTAGGTCTCTGGCAGCGACATTAGCCTGAAAGACTGTCAACTCAAGCAGAATCTTCACAGGCTGTTTGTGAATCATTATGGGCTGTAAATGACCATAATTTACAGAGGTCTCAATAAAAGAGTTTTTTGGGAGACTAAGATTGTGATTTATACTTTCTCAGGAAGCCTAGGTCAGAACAGCCTCTGCCAGCAAAAACGGAGCTCAGGGAGGCCCCATGTGGCCTCCCCAGGCTCCGTTTTTGGCCCTGTCTTATTTGTTTATATATTATACAAAGAAAAATAAAAATAGGAAATTAAGGGAAGGAAAAGGAGCGAGGAAAAGAAGGTGTGACATGCAAGGAAAAAATAATAATAATAAGGACACGTTGTGGATAATTCTACATTGTTTTACTTCTGTATCTTTTCTTTTATGTACACTGAGAGCATATGCACCAAGACAAATTCCTTGTGTGTCCAATCACACTTGGCCAATAAAAAATTCTATTCTATTCTATTCTATTCTATTCTATTCTATTCTATTCTATTTTATTCTATTTTAAAGGCAGGTACATCAGTAAATTGTCACATATGTAGACAATTGTCAGTCTGGAATGTTTCTGCCAAGCGCAAAATATCAGTGTTTCCTCACTCTTTCTTGTTTGAAAGGTTGTCTGAGACAATGCGTCATGGACTGCACTTGATTTTATTTTCCTCAACCCCTAGATAAAGCCATGGTTCTGAAGCACCATCCTGACAAACGGAAAGCAGCAGGAGAACAAATTGGCGAAGGTGACAATGATTATTTTACCTGCATTACAAAAGGTAAGAACCAGCAAGTATAGCACTAAATCTAAATTGTGCCTTAGCATACCAGATATAACACTGAATCTAAATTAAGTATCTTATCATACCATATGTAATAATAATAATGATAGCAGAGTTGGAAGGGACCTTGGAGGCCTTCTAGTCCAACCCCCTGCCCAGGCAGGAAACCCTACACCACTTCAGACAAATGGTTATCCAACATCTTGTTAAAAATTTCCAGTGTTGGAGCATTCACAACTTCTGCAGGCAAGTTGTTCCACTTATTAATCGTTCTAACTGTCGGGAAATTTCTCCTTAGTTCTAAGTTGCTTCTCTCCTGAATTAGTTTCCACCCATTGCTGCTTGTCCTGCCCTCAGGTGCTTTGGAGAATTGCTTGACTCCCTCTTCTTAGTGGCAACCCCTGAGATATTGGAACACTGCTATCATCTCACCCCTAGTCCTTCTTTTCATCAAACTAAACATACCTAGTTCCTGCATCCGTTCTTCATATGTTTTAGCCTCCAGTCCCCTCATCATCTTTGTTGCTCTTCTCTGCACTCATTCTAGAGTCTCAACATCTTTTTTACATCGTGGTGACCAAAACTGAATGCAATATTCCAAGTGTGGCCTTACCAAGGCATTATAAAGTGGTATTAACACTTCATGTGAAACATATGTGTTAAATCAGCTGACCACTTTTCATGCCCATTCTTTGCCTTATGAACGGGCCAATATCTGCACTTCCTACTTTCATTTTGACTTTTATGTTCTGTTGTGCCTCGCTCACCCCCCTCTCCGCAGCCGGGCCCCTCTCATCTGTTATCTCAGCCAGAGACGGATAATGAAGACGAATGGCCTGGCATGCCTTCAGCCCCCAGTCCTGGCACCATGCCCGGACAAACTGAGCAAATAAACCCCTCCCCCACAGCATGTGAACATGAGGAACAGGAAGCCAGTCACGAGCTGGAATTGCCGGCAGCTGGAGGGTGGAGGGATCCACGCTTCCGGAGAATGGAGAGGCGACGTCAGCAAAAGGAAGGGAGGGGCAGGCCTGGATAAGTGCTGAGTCATGGAGCCACACCCCATGGCCTATATAAAGGATCTGCTTTCTGGCATTCTTTGAGTCAGGCAAAGTCTAATTTGGATTGCTGAAGTCACATCTTGGACTCCTGCCTGCCCTGAGAACTCTGACAGAACTTTGGCAAAGCTGCAGAGGCTTTGTGGCCACGCTTGATACGGACTTCCCTGACCCGGCCGTCAGAGGAGGAGTGGGACACGACATGTTCTGCTGTAAGCAGCGGAGTTATGTTTCCTTATTTCCTCCCAAGTGCTCCACTTGATTGACTCTACCCTTCAAACCCACCATATTTAATTCCTCCGAGCAACACCATCCACCCACACATACGCACCTGCACAGACCAGTTGTATTACGCTACGATATCCCCAAAGATACGGCAAGAAAATGGCAAGCAAGTACAGCAGTCAATCTGAACGTTCTTGACGCAATGTAAACAAAAGGATTTTCCTTTCTTGAGGGGTGGGGGTGGGGTTGAAAACAATCTGGGGACGCATCTTGCGTTGCGAAAAATAAGGAAGCAACTGATCAGTGTAAATACGTCCAGGAGTGAGTTATCACAGGCATGGAAGAGAATAAGTGGTCCTTTACTTGGTCCTTGGCAGTAAAATTCCTTGTGAAATTCCTGTGCAGGTAGCCCTCGACTTACAACCATTCGTTTAGTGACCATTCAAAGTTACTGTGATGACCCAGGGCGTGACACAAAGATCAACACAGCCAGAGAGTCCCTTTATTATCACCAACTGTGCCCCCAGTGTCCTTTTCAACTCTCTGGCCTGGAGAGAAAGCTCTTCCACCAACCTGTGATAGTCTTTGGCTGGCAATACTTCAGTCCCAAACGTTGTAAGCAAAAAACTTCTAACAAAAAATCCAAAGGCAAGGCAAAGTAATTAATCCGGCAGGGTGAACAAAATAAGGAATTCCACAAGTAAAGTAGCACGGCAGTAAATCAAACCAGTCAGGAGGGTGCCAGGATTCAAATAAACACCAGATAAACTCAGTGTTTCTTCCTGACAAATGCCCCTCCCCTTTGCTTTTCCTTTTAAACTCCAGCAGCAGCTGTGCCTCGTAAAGAGGTTCAGGTCCCTTTCCTCCCTCGTAAGCCACGCAGCCCACGTTGCTCTCTTCTCCGTTCCTCCCTGTGCTGCCTAGGATGAGGAGGGGGTGGGCCTTGGTCTTCATCTGAACCCCCCCTCTCCCTTGTTCTATCTCTCCCTTGCTCTGCCCAGCCTGACTTTGCTCTTCCCCAGTTTTTTTCCGCAGCCAATGGCTCCACTCTCTCACTCTCTGTCAGCAGTTCCTCTTCCCCTTCAGATTCAGACTCCGACAGGGGCATGACAGTTACAAAGCTATTGGGGTGGGTGGGAAGTGACTTATGAACCTTTTCCACATTTAAAACCATAGCAGTATCCCCATGATCAAAATTCAGACGATTGGCAACTGGCATGGATTTGTGACGGTTCCAATGTCCCGGGGTCACATGATTCCCTTTTGTGACCGTCTGATGAGCAGAGTCAATGGGGAAGCCAGTTTCTGTGGCAAGACAGGTCATAAAAATGGGGCAATACTCACTTAACAGTCGTCTTGCTTAGCAAGAAAAATTTGGATGCTCCATTGTGGTCATAAGTCAAGGGCTACCCATGTTGATTCTTAGTTATTCTGAGAACGGTTACCTGATAGTTTTCAAATACCTGATCTTGGGATATTAAGGTGGGTGTTCATTTGAGCCTATTGACTCTAGTGCAACTATTTTCTTTACGAATGTATCTTTTCTTTTTATGTACACTGAGAGCATATGTACCAAAGACAAATTCCTTGTGTGTCCAGTCGCACTTGGCCAATAAAGAATTCTTTCCATCTGTCTGTCTGTCTGTCTGTCTATCTATCTATCTATCTATCTATCTATCTATCTATCTATCTATCTATCTATCTATCTATCTATCTATTATCTTTCTATCATTTGTGTTAGGGGAGGGTTTCAAAACCCATCGCTACCGGTTCACTCATGAGCACGCATGCGCGCAACACTTCTGCCCATGCACAGAAGCATCTGGGTGGGTGGGTGGAGCCTCCCATCGCTGCTACCAATTCGCCCGATCTGGGGCGAACTGGTAGCAACCCACCACTGATCTGTGAATATGTATCATGTCTATCTCTCTGTCTGTCTCTCTGTCTGTCTGTCTATCATCTATCTATCTATCTTTCTATCTATCTATCTATCAATCATCTAACTATCGTCTATTTATAATCTGTCTGTCTGTCTTTCTATATTTATATGAGTCAGTCAGTCTGTCTGTCTGTCTGTCTGTCTGTCTGTCTGTCTGTCTGTCTGTCTGTCTATCTATCTATCTATCTATCTATCTATCTATCTATCTATCTATCTACTTTAAAAGGTCAGAAAAGTGAGGAAGGATAAGAAAAAAAAGAAAAAGAAGCATTGACTTTTGACTCTGTTCCACTAAAATAAGGCTTTAACATCAAATCACAACTTTTTGCTTTTCCATAATCCTACGAACCCAAAACCCAACATCAAACTTTCATTCTTTTCCACTTCAAGCGCAAAAGTTCCGAAGCGGTTTCCACGTGGAAACAAAAGGACTTAATGTTCTTTCTTTAATCAAAATAGTCTGTTTTGCCATTTCAACCAACTTCCATCAGCTTCTGCAGCCATTTGTCCATGTTAGGAATCAAAATGTCCTTCCTATTTTTGCACATGCACTCTTGCTGTGGTCAACTTATACAGGAACAAAGTTCCATTTTTTTTTCTCCAGATCTTTTTTCCATTAGACCCAAGAGGAAAATTTCTAGTTTCATCTTCTTATAATTCCCTCAGCACTGTCAGATTTGCTAGATCTGCTAGATTGATCTTCTCATCGTTCCCATCACCAATCTCTTTCCACTTATGACTGTATGACTGTAACTTTGTTGCTGGCAATCCTTATGATTTATATTGATATACTGACCATCAATTGTGTTGTAAATGTTGTACCTTGATGAACGTATCTTTTCTTTTATGTACACTGAGAGCATATGCACCAAGACAAATTCCTTGTGTGTCCAATCACACTTGGCCAATAAAAAATTCTATTCTGTTCTGTTCTATTCTATTCTATTCTATTATCCTTCCTCACTTCTTTTCCCCCTCTTCCTCTCCATCGTTTTCCTATTTACTTTCGTATTTTGTACCTTATTTTATCTTATAACCCAGGGGTGTCCAAACCTGGCCACTTGAAGTGTGGTGGACCTCAACTCCCAGAATTCCCCAGCCAGCATGAGCTATAAATATGAGCAAGTTGCTGGCTGGGGATTTCTGGGAGTTGAAGTCCACCATTCTTCAAGGGGCCAAGTTTGGACACCCCTGTTATAAATTGGGTTAAACCAGAAAAAGCCAGAAAAGCGACTTCCCCATAAAAGTGAAATGAAGAATAGAAGTCTGTTTTCGCCCCCATGCATTGAAACACTATTCTATCCGTTTAATAAATTAGAGCTGTCTGATTTCACCTTCCAGCCTACGAAACATTATCGGACCCCTTGAAGAGAAGAGCATTTAACAGCATAGACCCTACTTTCGACAATACGATTCCTTCGAAAAGCGAAGCAAAAGAAAACTTCTTCGAGGTTTTTGCGCCTGTTTTTGAAAGAAACGCCAGGTAAGGGTTTTGTTTTTTTTGTTCAACCCTCAGAGATCCTCCCTCCCCTATCTGGGCATTATTGTGGCCTTTGCTTTTCAAATGTTTCCAAGCCATCATTGGATTTCCTTGAAGGTCTGCTTAAGGGGGGTGGAAAAAGAAGAACAATCAAGTTCCTACCATTGGGTTCACAGATTGGCAGGAAAATACACCTGAGTGTAAACCCAGTTCACTCGGCCGTACATACAGGGCGTATCTGGATGACATTGAAGCCGTTTCATTGCTTTGCCTGGATGGTGGATGCTAAAAATGTTGAATAACAGAGTTGGAAGGGACCTTGGAGGTCTTCTACTGCTCAAGCAGAAGATCCTATACCAGTGATGGTGAACCTTTTCGGCACCGAGTGCCCTAATCGGAATGCGTATGCATGTGCTTGGATGTGTGCGCTCTGGAGCGCTGGAAACCCAAAGAATAGCTGACCAGTGCGCATGCCTGTTTTTTGGCCATTTTCCGGGCCGTTTTTCAGGCTGTTTTTCAGGCTGGTTTTGTTGTGGTCCACCAGCAGTCTGTGGACCTGGCAGCGGAGTCGGACAGTGAGGAGGCCGGGGAGGACAATGGGCCAGTCCTGGAGTCAGGGGAAGGCCCGGACGAGGGCTCTGTGTCGGAGGCAGAGATGGGGCCAGGGCCATCTGGGAGCAATGCTCAGACTCCGGAGCCTCCAGAGGCGGACAGCAGAGAGGCAGAGGAACAGGAGGAGCCTATTCCTAGTGCATGCATGCGAAGAGCTGCCAGAAGGCAAGAGCAGCTAAAGCAAAAAGGACGACTCAGGAGTAAGGCCAGGAGATGATTGGCCACTCCCGTAAGGCTTAAAAGAATAGCAACGAGCCATTGGGTTCTTTGTAAAAAAAGCAAAATTGAATTCCATTGCTTCTTGTCAGCGTCTCTTGAACTTTGTGGGGGTTTTGCCAAGAAAAGCCTTTGGCAGGTTACCAAAGACAACAAAAGTTGGTGATAAAGCCGCAGGACTGTTTATGAAGAATTTGTTTTGGACTCAGCTGAGAATGAATTAATTCTCAGCTGTTCTAATAAAATAAGGACTGAATTGTGTTTGGTAATCACTACTTGGGGCCTCGGTCACAACAGGTTTTGGCCCAGAAAACGGCCTGGTTTTTGGCCGTTTTCCGGTGCTCCGGCGCCCGCAAAGACCAGCTGGCTGGCACGCCAGAAACCAAAAGAACAGTTGCCGATGGTGTGTTCGCAATCACGGTCCTATACTATCCCAAACAAACGATCGTAGTGGTTCCGATTTGCTTCCTGCAACAGATGCCAGTATAGATTATTCCAGTTTCCGAATGGTTCTTAGATTGCTTTCTGCCTTTTGTCGTGGCAGGGACGAGCTACGCCAAAATATTATCTGGTTTCTAAGCCTTGGATAAGTTCCACTCCAGAGGTTCCCCCTTAAATAGCATGTTGCTTCTGGGAATTATAATTATCCATAACTTTTTGGGGCAGGGATGCAGGGTATGTTACAGGTCCTCTTTCTTAAAAAAATCCCATCTAGTGGGACCAAAAAGAAGGGCCTTCTCTGCGGTGGCTCCCTCCCTGCAGAACATCATCTTGGCAGAGATAAAATTGGCCCCCATTTTGACGCTCGTTTGAAAGACCCCGAAGATATGGTTTCGTCAGCAGGCCTGGTGACCCCAGGGAGATATGGAGCCCATCGAGTGGTTTGCTCGATAGTTGTCACCAGAGGGGTTTATATCGGGTTTTGGATTTGGGAGTTTTATGTTTATAAGCCACCCAAAGTCACTATTAGTGAGTTGGGTGGCCATATATACTTTCTTAATAAATTAAACAAACAAAGATGGTAATATTTGTGTTGTAAATGTTGTACCTTGATGGACGTATCTTTTCTTTTGTGTACACTGAGAGCATACGCACCAAAGACAAATTCCTTGTGTGTCCAATCACACTTGGCCAATAAAAAATTCTATTCTATTCTATTCTATTCTATTCTATTCTATTCTATTCTATTCTGTTCTGTTCTATTCTATTCTATTCTAATATTGGCACCAAGGTGCTGTCATATTGCAGTTCTGTTTCTTATTAAGAATTTAGTTGCTTGGGGTATCATGTTAGACCATTTAATATATTGGGTTTTTTTTCTGAATTTTAAATCCCCTTAAGATAAAAAATGCAGATGTTTAGATGTGTAGAACCATGCTGGAGGTGCGATTCCTGCAAAAAAAATTATGTTTGTTTGTTTGATAATTTGCTACAGGTGGTCAAATAAGAAAAATGTTCCTAAACTTGGGGATATGAACTCAACTTTTGATGAGGTGGATGCCTTTTATTCTTTCTGGTAAGTGAATTAATTCTCCCTCCTTTTTATCTGGATCATACAGATAAAACCTATAGGAAAAGCAAATTGGAAATGAATAGAAGTAAATCTATATAAGTATATGATAAAATATTGCGGTCTTTAGCTTTTTTTAATTAACCTGTTTCATTCCCTTCCCCCATCTTCCCTAAAATAAACTATCATAAATATAACTGCGTTTCAGACACCAGTCCATAGACCAAACATTGGTGAGAGGATAGGATAGGATAGGATAGGATAGGATAGGATAGGATAGGATAGGATAGGATAGGATAGGATAGGATAGGATAGGATAGGATAGGATAGGATGAATGGAAAATAGAACAGTATAAATAGAATGAAATGAATAATAGAATAGAAAATATGGAATGGAGAATAGGAATGGGAATAGGAATGGAATGGAATGGAATGGAATGGAATGGAATAGAATAGAATAGAATAGAATAGAATAGAATAGAATAGAATAGAATAGAATAGAATAGAATAGAATAGAATAGGTGGAAGAGACCTTGGAGGTCTTCTAGTGCAATCCCCTGCTTAGACATGAAACCCTATACCATCAGACAAAGGGTTATCCAATCTCTACTTAAAAACTTCCAGTCAGGATGCTGGCAGGGAAATTCTGGAAATTGAACTCCACGCATCTTTAAGTAGCAGAGGTTGAAAAATTCCGATCTACTACCCTGTTTCCCCCAAAATCCCCTATAATAAGTCGGGATTTTGAGCGCATGGCAATACGGCCAAGTGCTTATTTCAGGGTTCAAAAAAGTATAAGACAGGGTCTTATTTTCGGGGAAACCTGATATATAGGTGTGATATTAAGTTTTGGGTTTGGAAAACGGGCTTTTATTTTCACTAACCCACGGATGTATATAACTAGTCAAAGCCTGCTCCCTGTCATGCTGTATTTAGTCTGCTATGTAAAACACATGTTAAAAGGACAAAAATATATGTGGCAGTATAGAATATTGCTTTGCATGTTTTGTGATTCTTGTGATTTTCACTGGATATGGTGTTTCCATGTAGTAGGACTCCAAAGAATAAAAGTGATATTTCATGCTTTCTAATCTGGTTGGAATTCACACATTAACAATACGGATTATTAAAAAGGCTTTTAAATTATATCACGGAGCGGTCATTGTCCCCTGTGTTTTTTATTGACTTTTTCTCTCGGTGTTACTGCAACAGGTATAACTTTGATTCTTGGCGAGAATTTTCTTACTTGGATGAAGAAGAAAAAGAGAAAGCAGAATGGTGCGTAAAGGAAAGAGCTTTTCAAAAGAAATGATTAATATATAAAATGATAAGTTCACACATTATACTGGGTGTCACCAATTTTAGACAGTCCTGAACTTGTCTGCTCAGAAATAAACCCTATTTAATTCAGTGGAAAATACTTACATATGCATACCCTGTTTCCCTGAAAATAGGACCCAACCATAAAATAAGTCCTAGCATGATTTTTCAGGATACTCGTAATATAAGCCCTACTCCAAAAATAAGCCCCCGTTAAGATTGTCAGCCAGCTGGATGCATTTAGTGCCGTATTTCCATAAAAATAAGACTTAAGCAGAATATAAGCCCTCGTGTCTTTTGGAGCAAAAAATAATATCAGACCCCACTCTTATTTTCAGGGAAACACGGTAGCTATGAAGAGAATTGAAGCCTTATCTAGGAATACGTCTGGACTTAAATAGTAAACTTGTATTGCAGCCTATTGCTAGACAGAACATTATTGTCGCTTTGTTCTTATTATTAGTGCTTTTCCTGACTCTTGGCAATTGCATGGACAATCATGCAGTTTTCAACAGAGAGCGAGAGAGTCATAAGTAATTGGGGAGTTGGACAATAACTTCAAATACTCAGCAACTGGCCATCAGCCAAGGATTATCTGTATATGTCTTTCATCATTCATGGTTTGTTTTTTTGTTTTTTTTTAAAAACAAAATATTTTTTGAGAAAAGAAGGAAAAAACACAAAGAGATTTTTCAGGAAGAATAGGACCTGACTTATCTGAACTTTGTAAATAAAAAAAACCCACGCAAAACAAGTTGATTTAAATGCTATTGAATACAATAGCCTAGGACCGTGATGGCAAACCAATGGCAAGCATGCCGGAAGTGGCACGCAGAGCCATCTCTCCAGGCACACGAGCTGTTGTCTGTTACTCTTCCGGTTTCCGGTGCGCCAGCCAGCTGGCTGGTGTGCAGGGAGTGCCGGAAACTGGAAGAGCAGCCTCCCGGTACGCATGCGCTCACCAGGAAGATGATCTTCCGTTTTCCAGCACGCACATGCGCGCCAGTCAGCTAGTCTTCACACATGCATGCACACCAGAAACCGGAAGACCAGGTGGGCGGTGCGCATGCGTGTGTCGGAAACCGGAAAATCATGTTCCTGGCGCACGCATGCGCACTGTGTGGCTGCTTTTACGGTTTCCAGCACCGTACGCTCCTGTTTTGGCACTTCATGCCGAAAAGGTTCGCCAATACTAGCCTAGGACCATGGCTTATTTTGAAAACATTTCCGAGCTAATCCGAGCTTCCTTTCATCTTTCCCTGCAGTCGAGATGAGAGAAGATGGATTGAGAAGCAAAACAGAGCAGGTAGATCGTTAAGGAAAAAGGAAGAGATGAATAGAATGAGGACATTAGTTGGTAAGTATGAACTCCTCGGGCTATCTGATCGTTAAATGCCATCTTTTGTGCCAGCCCTACACATATATAAAATTTTCTTTCCGTTCCAAGATAACTCGTACAGTTGTGATCCCAGAATTAAAAAGTTCAAGGAGGAAGAAAGAGCAAAGAAAGAAGCCGAGAAGAAAGCGAAGGCAGAAGCAAAACGAAAAGAGCAAGAGGAAAAAGAAAGAGTAAGTTGTACATTATACGTGAAGCTGAAACCCTTTAAGACAGGGGTCTCCAACCTTGGCAACTTTAAGCCTTGTGAACTTCAACTCCCAGAATCCCTCCGCCAGCTTTGCTGGTTGTTGGGGGAGTTGAAGTCCACAAGCCTTAAAGTTGCCAAGGTTGGAGACCCCTGACTTAAGATATCATAAACGCATGCATAGGCTTGGGATTTTCATAGTTTAATAGCAATAGCACTTAGACTTATATACCGCTTCACAGCCCCTTCTAATCGGTTTACAGAGTCAGCCTCTTGCCCCCCAAAATCTCGGTCCTCATTTTTACCCACCTCGGAAGGATGGAAGGCTGAGTCAACCTTGAGCCTGGTGAGATTCAATCTGCCAAATTGCAGCCGGTCAGCAGAAGCAGCCGGCAGTACTGCACCCTAACCACTGCGCCACCACGGCTAGATAATGGCTATCTATTTCACATATTGTAGCATGCATGCAACATGTTAAAAGAATAAATCCTGGTTGACAAAGTTACGGCTGGGATTATTCAAGAAGTCACGTCAAGCAATGTTTTGGTTCATCCCGTAAAACGAGATTCCGCAATGCAACAGCCACAGAGAATACATTACAGTTCTTGATATCTGCAGAGCCTCCAAATGAAAGGATTACCATTTTAAAAATAAAGTCGATGAAACGGCGCAAGCTTTTCCGATGCTGCAATTCAGGGCTCGTACAGGTCAAAATGTTGAGAATTTGGGGGGAATCTCCTGAACATTTATTTTGGTTTTCCCTCCAGAGCAGTCTACTCATTTCTTCCAGTTCACTAGTGATTTCTGTATCGTGGGTTAGGAAGCATTGATATCAGCACCATATGCAAACTCACTCCTGATTGTGTTCAGGCTTATTTGTAATCTGAATCCTCCTCTGGAATCCAGTGAACATATCTTGAAGTAAAGTAGTGGCCAAAATTGTGGAAACCTTTTCGGGAAAAGTGTATTTTTGAGGTTTGATGGCAAATAACACCACTTTTTTTTTTGTGGGGGAGTTTCAATCCTATTCCACTGCTGGAATGGCCTGGGAATAGCCCAGACCTTAACCCAATTGAAAATCCATGGAGCCGACTAAAGAAACTTGTTAAGTCAGAAGCGACCCAGCAATGAAACCCAGTTAATAGAAGCAACCATTCAATCTTGATTTCACATTAGAACAGCTGCAGAACTCAAAGACTTGGTTCACTCCATGGGAAGATGTTGTAAGGCCGCAATTCATGCTAAAAGTTACCCATCAAAGTATTAACTGACAGGGTGATCATTTTTGCATATCTCATTTTTTCTATGTGACTTACTTTTCTTTATACTGTAACTGCTATTCTAATAGCAAATCTTTCCTAGAAGTTATTGCATTACATTCTTGATTAAATTATCTTTCCATTGATATATAATTTTATGCTACTACTACAAAAAAAAAAGAAAAGTGATATTATTAGCTAGTTTTAGAAAATACACATTTCCCAAAAAGTTTCCACAATTTTGGCCACTACTATATATCTTATATATAGAGTTATATAGAGTTATATAGTTTTTATATATATATATTTGTTTTCTGAGGTTTTCGCGGGTGTTTGTATGTAGGTCTTTGGTTATTTGGGTTTTCTCCTGCGTAAAATTGGAAGTGTCTTGGTGACGTTTCGACGAAGTCTCATTCGTCATCTTCAGGCTTCAGCTTCATGCTTCTGGGAGCAATGTGTGATTGCAGCTGTTTCTTCCTTTTTAACTGCTAGTGGAGGTTTGAACTGATTGGGTGGGAGCTTGGCTGTGCTCTGATTGGATGGGGGTTTTTTTGTGCTCTGATTGGCTGGGGGTGTGTCCTGTGTTGGTGGGGGCTTGGTTGTGCTCAGATTAGTGCACACATTGAAGAACACAAGAACTCAGTCAAAAAAGAGGAACCAACTTCTTCCCTGGTCTAACACCTTAAAGCCACAGGACACGATATTGACTTTAAAAAGACCAGAACTATCGCCAAAACTGAACACTTTAACAACAGAACAATCAGAGAAGCCATTGAGATAGAAAAACGCCCACACAGCATGAACAAACGAGATGATACCTCCCGCCTACCAGCCATTTGGAAACCCGCCCTTATTGACAAACGAGTCCCTAACACGAGGAATGACACCAGACCCACACTCACAAGGTCCACACAGGATGTCACCACTACACATCCACCCAGAAAGCAGACCCAAACCCACACTGATCAGGAAGCACGACCAAGGACCAGAAGCCAGACCGCAGCTGCAACATTAGCCATTTCAAACCCCTCCAATCCATACATACAGCAGACAGACACCCACTATGAAGATGTAGCACGACCACAAACACGAAGCCAAACAACAGCAATGCAGCTCACCAGCTCAAATCTCCCTGCAACTCAGACTAATCTGAGCACAACCAAACCCCCACCAACACAGGACACACACCCCCAGCCAATCAGAGCACAAAAAAAACCCCAGCCAATCAGAGCACAGCCAAGCTCCCACCCAATCAGTTCAAACCCCCACTAGCAGTTAAAAAGGAAGAAACAGCTGCAATCACACATTGCTCCTAGAAGCACGAAGCTGAAGCCTGAAGATGACGAATGAGACTTCGTCGAAACGTCGCCAAGACACTTCCAATTTTACGTGGGAGAAAACCCGAATAACCAAAGACCTACATACAAACACCCGCGAAAACCTCAGAAAACAAATAGTTATAGTTATATAGTTATATAGAGGGTTATAGACAAGACATATACTTGTCCCAGCTTCTGCTAACCTAGCAGTTTCGAAAGCACGTAAAATTGCAAGTAGAAAAAATAGGGACCACCTTTGGTGGGAAGGGAACAGTGTTCCGTGCACCTTTGGCATTGAGTCATGCCGGCCACATGACCACGGAGACGTCTTCGGACAGCGCTGGCTCTTCTGCTTTGAAACGGAGATGAGCACCGCCCCCTAGAGTCGGGAACGACTAGCATGTATGTGCGAGGGGAACCTTTACCTTTACCTATATATCTTAAGTCAGGATCTAACCTGGCAAATATTTTATGTTGGCGTACTTGTGGCTATTACAAACAGTTGTGGTCCACCCACAATCAAGTACTTAAATTTAGCTCAAGGTACCAAAGTAGATTGTTTCACGTAATCCAGTAATTAAGTCTGTATGTTTACGGGTAGTCCTCGACTGACAACTGTTTGTTTATTGACAGTTCGAAGTTTCAACGACACTAAAAAAGGTGACTTATGTCCATTTTTCACACTTACGACCCTTGCAGCATCCCCACGGTCACACGATTTATATTCAGATTGCTTGACAACTGGTTTATATTTATGACGGTGGCAGCGTCAAGTGGTCATGTGATCCTTTCTCACGAGCAAAGTCCATGGGGGAGCCAGATTCACTTAACAACCGTGTTCCTAAATTTAAGAACTGCAGTGACTCACTTAACAGATGCGGCGAGAAAAGTCGTAAAACCGGGGGCAAAAGTCACTTAAGAAACTTCTCGCCGAACAACATACAGTAAATGTTGGGCTCCACTGTGGTCGTAAGCCGAGGAGTACCTGTACTTGATCCTTAAGATGTTGTGATCAATTGATCTCTCCTTGCTTATCATCATCAGCTGTGGAATAAGAACGGCTGGTTCTTTTAAGATGGCTCTGCTCTATAGCCTTCCCATCTTGATTTGCATTCATTCTTGATAAGGTAAAGGTAAAGGTTCCCCTTGCACATATGTGCTAGTCGTTCCCGACTCTAGGGGGCAGTGCTCATCACCGTTTCAAAGCCGAAGAGCCAGCACTATCTGAAGATGTCTCCATGGTCATTTGGCCGGCATGACTCAGTGCCAAAGTTGCACGGAACGCTGTTACTTTCCCACCAAAGGTGGTTCCTATTTTCCTACTTGCATTTTTTACCTGCTTTCGAACTGCTAGGTTGGCAGAAGCTGGGACAAATAACGGGAGCTCACCCCGTTACACGGCGGCACTAGGGATTCGAACCGCCGAACTGCCGACCTTTCGATCGACAAAGCTCAGCGTCTGAGCCACTGCATTTCTTGATCGAAAAGGGACAAGTCAGGATTTTCAGATCTCAGGCTTTTATTCCCCTTCCGAGTCGCGACTTTAACTTGACGTAGAGAAGGTGACGCCAGAATTTTCTTGCACCTCAGCAAAGGCAGGCGGAACTCGAGATGGCGCGACTGGCCAAGGAGAAGGAGGAGGAGGAAGCGAGACAACAGACTTTGCTGATGAAGAAAGAGAAGGATATTCAGAAGAAAGCGATTAAAAAGGAAAGGCAAAAACTGCGAACCACCTGCAAGGTAAGCAGCTGCTGTCCTTGTCAAACCTTTTCTTTTCTTTTCTTTTTTTTAAGTCAAGCCCGGCGCCCCATAACATAGAATAGAACATAGAATAGAATAGAATAGAATTGAATAGAATTGAATAGAATAGAATAGAATAGAATAGAATAGAATAGAATAGAATAGAATAGAATAGAATAGAATAGAATTTTATTGGCCAAGTGTGATTGGACACACAAGGAATTTGTCTTGGTGCATATGCTCTCAGTGTACATAAAAGAAAAGATACGTTCATCAAGGTACAACATTTACAACACAATTGATGGTCAATATATCAATATAAATCATAAGGATTGCCAGCAACAAGTTATAGTCATACAGTCATAAGTGGAAAGAGATTGGTGATGGGAACTATGAAACGATTAATAGTAGTGCAGATTCAGTAAATAGTCTGACAGTGTTGATGAAATTATTTGTTTAGCAGAGTGATGGCCTTCAGGAAAAAACTGTTCTTGTGTCTAGTTGTTCTGGTGTGCAGTGCTCTATAGCGTCGTTTTGAGAGTAGGAGTTGAAACAGTTTATGTCCAGGATGCGAGGGGTCTGTAAATATTTTCACGGCCCTCTTCTTGATTCGTGCAGTATACAGGTCCTCAATGGAAGGCAGGTTGGTAGCAATTATTTTTTCTGCAGTTCTAATGATCCTCTGAAGTCTGTGTTTTTCTTGTTGGGTTGCAGAACCGAACCTGACAGTTATAGAGGTGCAAATGACAGACTCAATAATTCCTCTGTAGAGGAATTATTATACATCATTTATAATCGTTAAACCTGGGGGAAACGCGAGACGACATTGGTATTTGTTTACTTCACGGAATTGGTTTTCTCCAGTGAAATGTTTTCTCCCGCCAGCAGATTTATGTTGAAATTGGGCTTTGATCTTTTCAAAATGTTTCATAGGGTCTCCTGCTTGGGCAGGGAGGATGGATTGGAAGACCTCTAAGGTCCCTTCCAGCTCTATTCTGATTGATTGGCATACTGATAACTCTAATGTAGATATCCAATTACCGGCCAGGAGTTCGTGGTTTAGACAGACTTCCATTTGGAAAGCTATTTAAGAGTTCAGAGGTCCATAAAAACCTCCATTCTTTAAAACTAGCGTTAAACTGCCTGAGCCGATGCTCCGTAGGAGTTAGGGGGTGGTTGAGATGGCGTAGGCCTCTTCTGCTGTCATGGCTACCACACACCAGGAGCCCACCTCAGCAGAATCGCAGGCTATTGCAGTAGAACATCGTGGACCATCCGGAGCTCGTTCGCTTAAGAGAAAAAACAAATAATTCCAATCGGCATTTTAAAAATATTCCAGTCAGTATTTCAAACCCCAGTCTGTATTTCGCAGATGACACAACAGTGATTGGTCTCATTCGAGACAATGACGAATCCGCATATAGACGAGAGGTCGAACGACTAGCCTTGTGGTGCAACCAAAACAATCTGGAACTGAACACACACAAAACCGTAGAAATGGTGGTAGACTTTAGGAAAAACCCTTCCATACTTCCACCTCTCACAATACTTGACAACACAGTATCAACAGTAGAAACCTTCAAATTTCTGGGTTCTATCATATCGCAAGATCTCAAATGGACAGCTAACATCAAAAACATCATTAAAAAAGGACAACAAAGAATGTTCTTTCTGCGCCAACTGAGTAAGCTCAAACTGCCCAAGGAGCTGCTGATCCAATTCTACAGAGGAATTATTAAGTCTGTCATTTGCACCTCTATAACTGTCTGGTTCGGTTCTGCAACCCAACAAGAAAAACACAGACTTCAGAGGATCATTAGAACTGCAGAAAAAATAATTGCTACCAACCTGCCTTCCATGGAGGACCTGTATACTGCACGAATCAAGAAGAGGGCCGTGAAAATATTTACAGACCCCTCGCATCCTGGACATAAACTGTTTCAACTCCTACTCTCAAAACGACGCTATAGAGCACTGCACACCAGAACAACTAGACACAAGAACAGTTTTTTCCTGAAGGCCATCACTCTGCTAAACAAATAATTTCATCAACACTGTCAGACTATTTACTGAATCTGCACTACTATTAATCGTTTCATAGTTCCCATCACCAATCTCTTTCCACTTATGACTGTATGACTATAACTTGTTGCTGGCAATCCTTATGATTTATATTGATATATTGATCATCAATTGTGTTGTAAATGTTGTACCTTGATGAACGTATCTTTTCTTTTATGTACACTGAGAGCATATGCACCAAGAAAAATTCCTTGTGTGTCCAATCACACTTGGCCAATAAAAATTCTATTCTATTCTATTCTATTTGAAAACTAACCCCTTTCAAAATTAAAATTAAAACCTCCAAGGTCAGGGGTGGGCTGCTGGGGGTTCGGGAGAATCTCTAGCTAAGATTCTGTGCAATTTGGAGACCCCCCCCCAAATCCCACTCCTGGCTGGCCCTGCGCACCCCACCCCTCCCAGGAGTCCTCACACGGCCCATTTTGGATGCAGGTAAGTGCAGGGCGCATGCAGAGGCACGGGGAGGGTCTCCGGAGCATGGGGAGGCCATTTTCGGCCTCTGGAGCCTGGGGAGGGCAAAATCGCCTCCCCCCCCCACTATGGTGCAGGCCGACTAGGCCACACGCACCATGGCCACACCCACTCAGCAATTGGGCAGAGAACCCCTTGCTAATATTTTTGAAGCCCACCCCTGTCCAAGATCCCTGCCCAACTCTATATTCTACCCCAAAGTAAGGCCAATAAAAAATTCTATTCTATTCTATTTTCTATTCTATTCTATTCCTGTTCTGTTCTATTCTATTCTATTCTATTCTATTCTATTCTATTCTATTCTATTCTATTCTATTCTAATTCTTTTCTAGTCTATTCCATTTCTTTTCCATTCCATTCCATTCTATTCTTTCTGAACATTGAAACTCATCGTCAGCGTTATAGTCAGGCGTGTTGTATATCAGTTGCATGTAATTTTTTCCCCCTCCCTCTGAAATGTGAAAATTAAAGCATATGATGGCGGTCCGTTTTCAGAACTGGAATTACTTTTCTGACAACGAGGCAGAAAATGTTAAGATGATGGAAGAAGTTGAAAAGCTTTGTGACCGCCTGGAGCTGGCAAGGTATGCAGTCCTGACCTCTACTCCGTGTTTGCTGACCTTCCGCTTTCTGCTACCGGTAGATCTGAAATGTCGCTCAATGATTTATTTTTAGTCTGCAGTGCTTGAATGAAGCACTTACATCCACCACAAAGGACGAAGGGAAGGCTGCGGTATTAAAACAGGTAAATATGAATATTTTGTCGTGTAAAAAAAATAAATAAATCGGCGGAGTAGGGCGAAACGTACGAAAGAGGAAATTTCCCCTATATAGAATGGCGTCTCTAAAAATTGGAACAGCTCACTGCTTTATGGCAGCCGCCGCATCTACTAGAATTTAAATGTAATTAAAAACATTTTTCTGAGGGGCCTATAGTATAGTGACCAGACGTCCCGCTTTTGGCGGGACAGTCCCCTTTTTAATAATTTGTCCCGCGGCATTTCAAAAAAGTCCCGATTTTTTTTTTCACTCCCATTCTGAAAATGGGAGGCGGCAACGCAAGAGGAGGAGGAGGAGGCAGAGAAGGGGGAGTGGTGGAGAAGGGGGCGTGAGATCGCCCGCTGCCTGGAAGAGCCAAGGAGAGCTGAGCCTGCCTGGAAGAGCCGAGAGGAGAGCCGAGCCTGCCTGGAAGAGCCGAGAAGCAGCAGCCGCTCCTCCTCCTTCAGCCAGGTGGCAAGACTCAGTGCGCATGCGCAGCCCCCCCCCCCAATCAATGGTGTTCCGCTTTGCCATTGCTGAAATCTGGTCACTTTAGCCTATAGAGATTTACAGGTAGTCCTCAGCTTATGACCACAATTGAGCCCAAAATTCGTTGCTGCTAAGTGAAACACTTACCAGGTGAATTCTGTTCCGTGTTATACGGCCTTTCGTGCCGCCGTTGCTAAGTGAATCGGGCTTCCCCATGGACTTTGCTTGTCAGGTCACAAAAGAGGATCACATGACCCCGGGGACACAGCCACCGTCATAAATATGAGTCTGTTGCCAAGGGTCTGAATTTGAATCATGTGACCGTGAGGATTCAGCAACGGTCGTAAGCGTGAAAAACGGTCATAAGTAATTTTTTTCAGTGTCGTCATGACTTCAAACAGTCACTAAATGAACTGTTGTAAGTTGAGGACTACCCGTATTTGCAAAATAATAATAATAATTCTGCATTCCCAGAAGAGAAAATACAGTAGAGAAAAAAATATTTTTGTTCAGGAAAAGAAAAAGGAATTTGAAATCTGCATGAGTGAATCCAAGAATGAAAAAGTTATGTTTATCAAGCTACGTGGTGCACAAAAGTGTTAACAAAATGATCACTGGCTTGGGTGTGTGTGTGTTTTATATATATTTGTGTGTAAACCAAAGTACAGTCCATTACTTAATTGGAGTGAAAACTTTCAGTTTAAATAGATTTTTGTGATTACTCTATACAGTAGTGGCCAAAATTGTGGAAACCTTTTTGGGAAAAGTGTATTTTTGAGGTTCAGTGGCTAATAACACCACTTTTTTGGGGGGGAGTTTCAAGATAATCCTGTTCCACTGCTGGATTGGCCTGGGAAGAGCCCAGACCTTAACCCAATTGAAAATCTACGGAACTGACTAAAGAAACATGTTAGTCAGAAGCGACTAAATAAAACCCAGTTAATAGAAGCCATCATTCTATCTTGGTTTCACATTAGAACAGCTGCAGAACTCAAAGACTCGGTTCACTCCATGGGAAGATGTTGTAAGGCCGTAATTCACGCTAAAGGTTACCCATCAAACTATTAACTGACAGGGTGATCATTTTTGCATATCTCATTTTTTCTATGCGGTTCACTTTTCTTCTTTATACTCTAACTGCTATTCTAATAACAAATCCTTCCTAAAAGTTATTGCATTACATTCTTGATTAAATTATCTTTCCATTGATATATCATTTTATGGTGCTACTCCCAAAAAAAAAAGTGGTGTTACTACCTGGTTTTAGAAATTACAGTTTTCCCAAAAGGTTTCCACAATTTTGGCCACTACTGTACATTTGATTATAAATGTGCATTAATGAACCCTGGCTTCATAAAACGGATGGCCCATTTATTTCTGTACTTGATAAGGAGATATCTGATGAGGCTAGCTCCTACTTGCTAAAAAGCAGAACATTTATAGCAATCAGATTTTTATTGATACAAATACAGATTCTTGGGAGTTTCTCCTCACTTTTTGCTGCCCTGCTTAGAGAAAATACAAAAAATACTGTGAACTTTTCTTTGTCTTTTTTTTTTCTCTCTCCACAAGGAAAAATATTCTTTTTCTTTCCTCATTTTACTTCGTAATATTAACAAATCACTTTACTGGGTTTTTTTTAATGCTTGCTTTGATCTTCTTTTTTTCCTTCATATGCTACAGACAGGGAGTTGTATGTTGATAAATCTGCACAGAAGCAAGCACAGCAGATCAGGAAATTTAAAGAAGGAAGGAGTTTGTTCAAGCTACTCCCCAAAACTATGTTTTGAACCTTCCCAGGTGGAAACTTTGAGGCCCTGTTATTAGGCACCTCACCAATTTTTAGAGAGATTATTTTCTTCTACACAGGAACTATACTTAGTTTTTTTTCTATGCCAAATTATTGATTAATATTAGTATTGCCTCTTTTGTTGGCAATACCAGATACTTCATTCACTCCTAAAATACCAAAACTACCGAAGCAGCCATCTCAACAAATAACAGAAAACGATAGAGCTGTTTCTTTCTTATCTAGCCTTTCACGCCACAGAACAGAATATTGGTATTTCCTAGATAGCAATAGCACTTAGACTTCTATACCGCTTCACAATGCTTTACAGTCCTCTCTAAGCGGTTTACAAAGCCAGCCTGTTGCCCTCAACAATCTGGGTCCTCATTTTACTGACCTCGGAAGGATGGAAGGCTGAGTCAACCTTAAGCTGGTCAGGATTGCACTCCTGGCAGTGGGCAATCAGCCTGCAATACTGCATTCTAACCACTGTGCCACAAAGAAGGAGAATAAGAAAGGGAAGGAGGGAAGGAGAGAGGGAAGGAAGGAAGGAAGGAAGGGAGGGAGGAATAGCAGTAGCAACCTGGAGCTGGTCAGAATCGAACTGCTTGCAGTTGGCAGAATTAGCCTGCAATACTGCATTCTAACCACTGTGCCACAAAGAAGGAGAATAAAGTGGGGGAGGGAGGAAAGGAAGGAAGGAAGCAATAGCAATATCAACCTGGAGCCTGTCAGAATCGAACTGCTGGCAGTTGGTAGAATTAGCCTGCAATACTGCATTCTAACCACTGTGCCACCATGGCTCCTACGTAGACTCCTGATTTGGTGGACAGGGATATCCAAGACCACAACCTTACTCGCAGTGGAATGGCTATTTTCCACTGCACCCCAATATCAGCTACTGGAATTCATTCAGAATTAGTGCTATTAGACATTCTTACAATTCGGAGCAAAGATGAAGGCACAATTTTATGCCTGTTTCTGCAGAAATGGAAGAGGAGCTCCCAAAAGAGAATAGGTGACAAAAAACTACCTAGCTACTGAGCAAATAAAAGATGAAGCCCTTCAATATCACTATACAAAACAAATAAATGCCAGTGTAGAACCATCTAAAAATTTCTAATTTCGTGTTGATTAGGGAATTTTTTTACCTCACGTTTGATAAAAGGTACTATACTAAACTTTTTTTCAACACTATTTTACAGTTGTCCTTGATCTTCTATCTGTTTTCCGGGAGGAGCGTGTGTGTTAGTTGAAAACGTATCAGTTTATCAAAATATAATATAAATACAAAATTCAAAAGAAAATAAGGGAGGGGAAAGGGAAGAAAGAAGTGTAGGACCAAAGAAAGGAAAAAAGCATGTTGATTTCCAACTCTTTTTGGTGCAGTAGAATAAGATAATAGCATCAAACCTCAACTTTTTTACTTTTATATCGCAATGTAAATAGTCACTTCTATAACAACAAATCAGTCTAATCAGTGAAACCCAAAATCAAAGTTTCATTCCCCCCCCCCCACCTCGAGCACAAAGTCCAGAAGCGGTTTCCAAGTAGAAACAAAAGTAACCGCGTTCTTTTCTTTAACCAAAGCAGTCAATTTCGCCATCTCTGCTAACTCCCGTCAACTTTTGCAGCCACTCATCCCTTGTGCCAATCAACAGTGTCCTCCTTCCATTTGACCTTTCTGTCCCGTTTTCTGCGTCGGCTTCTTCTCCCACAGCAGTGATTGGAACAAAAATAAATTGGAGGCTGACAATGGCTCCGCGATCGTTAGGAGAAAAAGTACTTTTTGGTTTTTGGTAATTCGGCTGAGAGGTGTGTTTGTTTACATCCATGTAGATAGAACAAGTAAATGAGCAGGTAAGGAGAGAAAAGGAAGAAGCCGAAGCTCGAATGCGGCAAGCCACAAAGAGCTCGGAGAAGTCCACAAGCGGAAGTGTCGGTGGTAGCAAGAACTGGTCGGAAGATGACCTCCAGTTGCTGATTAAAGCAGTCAATCTCTTCCCGGCTGGGACAAACTCAAGGTGAGCCTATATTTTATTCTTTGAGCATCTCTCGACAACCATAAGCATAACCCTCGACTTACAGCAGTTCCCTTGGTAACTGTCGTGTCCCACTCCTCCTCTGACGGCCGGGTCAGGGAAGTCCGTATCAAGCGTGGCCGCAAAGCCTCTGCAGCTTTGCCAAAGTTTTGTCAGAGTTCTCAGGGCAGGCAGGAGACCAGGATGTGACTTCAGCAATCCAAATTAGACTTTGCCTGACTCAAAGAATGCCAAAAAGCAGATCCTTTATATAGGCCATGGGGTGTGGCTCCATCAGCACTTATCCATGCCTGCCCCTCCCTTCCTTTTGCTGACGTCGCCTCTCCATTCTCCAGAAGCGGGGATCTATCCACTGCATCGTTTCGTCCCCAGCTGCCGGTAATTCCAGCTCGTGGCTGGCTTCAGGCGCACATGCTATTGGGGGGAGGTTTGTTTGCTCGGTTTGTCCGGGCATGGTGCCAGGGCTGGAGGCATGCCAGGACATTCTTCTGCACTATGTCTCTGGCTGAGATAGCAGGAGATGAGAGGGGCCCGGCTGTGGAGAGGGGGACGAGCGAGGCACAACAGTAACCGTTGAGTTAAAATAACACTGAAAAAAGCGACTTACGAGCCTTTTTCCACACTTGCGACTGTTGCAGCGCCCCCATGGTCGCGTGATTTGCATTCGGATGCTTGGCAACTGACTCACATTTATGACGGGGTGCATTGTCCCGGGGTCACGCGATCCCATTTTGCAACCTTCTGACAAGCAAAGAACCAGATTCACTTAACAACCTTGTGTCCAACTTAAGAACTGCAGTGCTTCACTTAACAAATGAGGCAAGAAAAGTCGTAAAATGGGGCAAAACTCATTTAGCAACATCAATTGTGGTCATAAGTTGGGGACTACCTATATTACCCTAAAGTGTTGAAAAGAAGAACTTCCAGTGTTGGAAATATTTCATTGCAACCTTTGGTAAGTTAATTCGAAAATTCTGCAAAGAAGCTAAGAAATACTGGACAAAAATTCGTATGTGGTTGGAGAAAATGATACAACAACATATTGATTTCAAACCTTAATTATTCTTGTTGGGGATTTCACCAGAAACTTATAGTAAAGAAAACGTATATCTGATTATTCATGTAATAACTGTAGCTAGAATTGTATTTGCACAAAATTGGAAAAGTGAAGAGATCCCTACAGATAAGCATGTTATTAAGAAAATATTAGAATGTGCAGAAATGAATAGATTAACACTTGCAATTAAAGAAAAAGAAAATTCTGAACATTATAGTATATGGGAGTTATTCTATCAATGGTTAGGGAATAAATATGAAAATTAGAAAGAAAAGCAGAGAATTGAAATATGGAAAATGTTTTAACAAAGTTAAAAAAGCTGAGGATTGTTATAATAGTAGGTATGTTAGGTATTAATAGTAAGAATAGACAAAATATTAAATAGGGCTATAAATTTTAATTGCTACTGCACAAAATATTTGTCCCCGGATGAGACACTGTTTAATGAAAGATGAAATGTTTGTATGAAAATAAAATTAAAAAAATATTTTAAAAAAATTCTGCAAAGAATTTTGGATTATGGATGGGTCTTTTTTTCTTCTTCTTCATAGATGGGAAGTTATTGCCAATTACATGAATTTGCACTCTACCACCGGGATAAAACGAACGGCGAAAGACGTTATCAACAAAGCAAAGAACCTCCAGAAACTTGGTATCGTTATCTTTGTAAGATGGTCTGCATGCCTTCATTTTATTTACTTTTGCTTTAAATTCAGTGTTCGTTCTGCAAGCTTAAAATCATTTTCCGCTATCCCTGGAAATTTCCCATCTTCGTCCAGTCTGAGGCTGAGGGGACGAAACCTTCAAACTCACCGTCTCTCTTTTCTTTCTTGGTCTCTGCTGGGGGTGCTGGTTGCTATTACAGAACATCACGTCTGAATGCTTGAATGAAAGTTTTTAATCTTGTTAATCCAGTCGGTAGCCTCTTAATTTTATGAAATAAGTGGGAAGAAAGGATGCTATCGTTAAAGCAGAATTAAAGCATCAATTCCAATTGAGGTTTTTATGCATGTTCAGAAGCACATACTTTGGTGCATCCAATGATTGTAAAATCTTTGGTGTAGTGGAATTTGCACCAGACAAAATCTTTGTTGTTATAGAGCAGTGGTAGTTAACCTAGTCCCTACCGCCCACTAGTTTTTTTTGTTTGTTTTTTGCATTTATATCCCGCCCTTCTCCGAAGACTCAGGGTGGCTTACACTATGTCAAGCAATAGTCTTCATCCATTTGTATATTATATACAAAGTCAACTTATTGCCCCCCAACAATCTGGGTCCTCATTTTACCTACCTTATAAAGGATGGAAGGCTGAGTCAACCTTGGGCCTGGTGGGACTTGAACCTGCAATATTGCAAGCAGTTGCTGTTAATGATAGGCTGCATTAGCCTGTTGCACCACCAGAGGCCCTAGTGAGCGTTCTAGCTTTCATGGTGGGCGGTAGGGATTTTGTCCGATACTGAAACACTTTCCGTTTTTTTAATTTAATTGACTTTAAAAAAAAAATTCATAGCATTATTTGAAAACATTTTCATTAGGTTTTCATAAAATTCCCCTGACAATTTAAATTTCTGAAAATATACTATTTGTATCGCCCACGCATAAATTTAGTTCACGTTACGTAAGTGAAACTAAATTGCGCTATAGTGCAACCGCAAAGAAAAGAGCCTCGTCCCAGAATAGCTTGCGCATCTCCCCCCACACCACCCAGCTGTAACAGACAAGCAGAGCTGGTAGCTGGCGCCCCCCCAGCCCAAACCCAATCCACGATGCGCGAGAGGCATGCGCAGACGACGATACACGGCGCATTACTGGGCAGTTAGAAAATTTTACTACTGACAGAGATACAAAAGTGGGCGGTAGGTATAAAAAGGTTGACTACCCCTGTTGTAGAGGTTTACTGCAACACACTATCTGATATTACATGTGTATAGAACAGTTAGCTGCAGTCATTGAGAAAATATATTAAGTGGCATTTCTGCTGTTCATGCTGGAGACCAAATCACTTCAGATATTTTCACCATTGATATCTCGTGTTTCCCCGAAAATAATATACCCCCTGATGATAAAGGCAATCGGGTTTTTGAGTGCATGCGCTAAAATAAGCATCCCCCCCCCCAAGAAAATAAGCCCTCCCCAAAAATATTTAAGCGCATGTGCACCGGTCCCCACCATTTCCTCTGGTTAGGGTTAGGGAGACAGAGCTGGAAATCAGGTAAGACGGCAAGAGGAACCCCATCTTGCTCCATGCGCCCCAAAATAATAAGACCTCCCCGAAAATAAGGCCAAGCGCTTATTTCGGGGTTCACAAAAATATAAGACAGGGTCTTATTTTGGGGGAAACATGGTAGATTTATCAAAGAAATGTAATTTGGTGGCCTCTGAGGAGATTAAACAGTTGATGTTGCCAGCATAGCAAAATGACCAGAAATGGCTCGTTTTTTTAAAGAACCAGTGAATGCTTAAACTGGGTGTGTTTTGCCTTTGAATAGAGAAAACAAGGAATCCTGTTTTAAACAGACACAACTTTCATTCCCAAATTGCCTCTGTTGCAAAAAAAAAAATTGTAGACATGCAAACTAGACCATCGTTTGTGTGAACGTAGATATACAGCCTGAAAAGAATCTACATGAGGGGTAAAAAAAAAAAAAGATTATTACAAAATCCTTCCAGAATTCAGACCGCAAGTTTAAAAAAAAAAAAGGTGTGTATTTATTACCAGACTTGACTTATTTGAGCGTAGACGAAATCTCTACCTAATCAAAAAAAAAATTGATGAAGAATCAATAAGATTTCATTTCCTGCAACTTCATCAGTGGCTGATTTGTCTTAATATCTCTCCTCCTTGTTAGATCCCCATCAAAAGGACGACATCAATAAGAAAGCTTTTGATAAATTTAAGAAAGAGCATGGAGTCATACCACAAACAGACAGCGCTGCCCCATCAGAACGCTTTGAAGGTAAATGGAAAACAATTCTTGGTGTGTGTGTGTGTGTTTTAGTATCCGTGTTTCCCTGAAAATAAAGACCGGGTCTTATTTTCTATTGCACCTCAAAATAAGCACTAGGGCTTATTTTTGGGGAATGTCTTATTTTCCCCATGTACAGGAGGCCCACTTCTGCTTGCTCAAGGGGGAGGGGGAGAAGGCTGCGTGGTGTGCTAGTGCTGCCGCCATGAAGCGGGTGGTGGAGCTGCCTCACGCGCCCCGCACAAGATTACCTCAGGGCCCCTGCAGCCAGGCCGCCCATGCCCCGACACCTGACTCTGCAGGGTTCCCCCTCCCACACCTCGTGGCCACAGCACTGCAAGCAACCAGATGGAATGGGCGGGCAGTCGGCTGTGCAGGCTCTTAAGTAGGTCTTATTTTGGGGGTTAGGGCTTATATTATGTGCACACGTTAAAAACCCATGATAGGTCTTATTTTTGGAATAGGCCTTTTTTGGGGGGAACTGTATATTCTACATGGGTGTCTATACACACTCGGAGAGAGTTCTCTAGATGCCAGGTTGCCCTAATGCCAGTGTCAGGGTTCCGACGGATGCCCTAATTAAATCATGAGCCTCGAGCCAAGCTTCAAAAGAAACCCAGTTATTTATTAGGAGCTTAATGTTGGCACATTCCCAAGTGAAGTCAGCTCTGAGCCTACGCAATTTACCCTCCAGTTACAACCCTGTTTCCCCACTTCCCCTAGGGTGTGTCATCAATTACATTCTCCAACGGAGCAATTTCGCGGGTTGTAGAGGTCACTCCCCTCCGGCTGCTGTAGGTAACCCTGGGATGCAGCCTTGAGAGATAAGCATGGAATGTGCATCTGTCTTTGGCTGCCGGGCCTGTTTTGCCGGTTTCCCATCCCCCCTGGCCTATGGCAACTCGAGAGCAGCCCTGGAATGCTTTGCGAGTTGACATTCGGCTCCCTCATCCACTCTCCCCAGCTCAGCAGAATCCAGTAGTAAGAAGGTATATTTAGCATTTTCCACCTGTTGCAACATAGCTTGAAGTATTGGGATTCCATCGAAGACTAGATTAGGAAATAAAGATAGGACCGTCTTTGGACAAAGACCCATTTGTTTTAAAAGCGATTAGGAAAAACAAGAAAAACACTTAGAGCTGGAAGAAAGCTACCCATTTGGAGTCCCACACTTTTGAAAGAAAAATATTTTGAAGGAAATTCTTGCCGTGATACCATTCTCGTTTGTTTTTCCACAGTATCATTCACAGACGCAACTCCGTGGACGACAGAAGAGCAGAAACTCTTAGAACAGGCTCTCAAAACCTATCCAGTGAATACTCCCGAGAGATGGGAGAAAATAGCAGCCTCCGTTCCAGGCCGGTCTAAAAAAGACTGTATGAAGCGATATAAGGTAAAGCCAATGTCTTATTTTGCCTCTTTTTGGGGGGTGGGGTTTAAGAATTAAACCTTAACATACAATTCGGCACCGCAGAATGGTTGCGGTGGCCTAGAGGTGGAGCTCTCACCTCACAATCAGGAGGCTGTGAGTTCGATCCTAGGTAAAGGCAGATATTTCTCTCTCTGGGCACACTGAGAATGTATCTGCTGAACAAAACTCCTGTCGTGTCCCACCCCCACTCCGACGAACGAGTCAAGGAAGTCCGTAACAAACGTGGCAATGAAGCCTCTGCAGCTTGCCAAGTTCCTTCGAGGTTTATCAGGGCAGGCAAGAGTCCAAGTTGTGACTTCAGCAAACTAGATGAGACTTTGCTTGACTCAAGGTTGGAATGCCAAAAGCAGGTCCTTTATATAGGCTGTGGGGTATGGCTCCATGACTCAGCATTTATCCAGGCCTGCCCCACCCTTCCTTCTGCTGGCGTCGCCTCTCAGATCTCCGGAAGCGAGGGTCCACCCACACTGAATTGTCTTCAGCTGGATCTGCTGTCAGCATCTGGGAGAGGGAGGGGTCAGAGGGAGTAGGCCCGGGTAATTCCACCACCTGGCTGGCTTCCTGCTCTGAAGGCTGAGCCAAAGGAACACACGCTGTATGAGTGAGGTTTATTGGGCTTCTCCTTTCACTCCTTGAATCCTCTCCTGGCATGGGGCCAGGGCCAGGTGCTGGAGTCATGACAGGCCGTTCATCTTCATTATCAGACTCAAGAGTCTGATAAAAGGCCCGGTTGGAGACGGGTGGTAGAATTACCCGGGCCTACTCCCTCTGACTATATAAAGGATCTGCTTTCTGGCAGTCTCTGAGTCAGGCAAAAGTCGAACTTATCTTGCTGAAGTCACTTACTGGTCTCCTGCCTGCTCTGAGGACTTTGCTAGGACTTTGGGCAGCGCTGCAGAGGCAAGCCTGATTCGGATTTCCCTGACCCGGCCGTCAGCGGAGGAGTGGGACATGACAGCGGGCCAGTGTGAATGCACACTGTGGGCTGGTGCACGTGAGCACCAGCCCACAACTCATGTGAACTGTGCGCACTGGCCCATCTCTTGTGCAGCCCGGTTCCGAGTAGACCACAGCCTCGTAGTGGGCCGCGGCCCAGGATTTGGACCCCCCCTGTGCTAAGGAGTCTTTCCTGGATAAAAATAATATACCAAAATGGCCAAATTCTGTTTATTCCTTTTTTCTTTCTTTCTCTCTAGGAGCTTGTGGAAATGGTCAAAGCCAAGAAAGCCGCCCAAGAGCAAGTCGTGAACGCTGCTAAAACTAAGAAATGAGATTTCTCCCATGACAATCCTACTAGTGTGTGTTTTTGTTTTGTAATAAAAAAAAAATACAAATGCAGAATGCACTTCCGTTTTGGTTTTTTATTTTTTTTTCTAGATTTCCCTGCGTTGTCGGTTCGATCGAACAGATCATCGGGGGAGCAGCGGCGTCTTGTCCCGGAAAAGCCAAGCGGTGATCAGGATGACTTTATTTTAAAAAGTCTGCCGTTCGGTGGAAAGGGAATAAAAACCATCCCTTCTAGTCCTGAATGTTTTAACTATTGTCACAAAATTTCTGAAGTGTCTTCTTAAGTCTCCCAAGAGAGCTCGCTGAAAGATTTCAGTCGCGAAGCCAATACATGCCGCTGCAGAGTCGGTCGTAATCTGGGAGCTGTTCAAGAGGCCCTGGAATAAGAAAAAGGAAGCTTATTAACTCGTATCAAAGCTTGCAAAATGTAGTGTGGTGGTCTAGAAGTGGAGCTCTCGCCTCACAATCGGGAGGCTGTGAGTTCAATCCTAGATATTTCTCTCTCTGGGCACAGTGAGAATATATCTGCTGAAAAAAACTCCACATTGGCAACAAGGAAGGGCATCCGGCCAGTAAACACTCAGCTCCATTTAGTTGCCCAAGATTCCACCCCGCAAGGGATTACAGACTCTTTAAAAGAAGATGATGAAAGCTTGCAAAATGTATAAAAAACTAAACTACAGGCAGTCCTCGACTTACAAACAGTTCATTTAGTGACCATTCAAAGTTACAAAAGCACTGAAAAATGTAACTAACGGCCATTTTTCACCGTCACAATCTTTGCCGCATCACCTGATCAAAATTCAGAGGTTTGGCAACCGACTCAGATTTACGACGGTCGCAGTGTCCCGAGGTCACACGATCCCCTTTTTTTTGTGACAACCTGACGAGCAAAGTCAAGGGGGAAGCCGGATTCACTTAACAACCGGGTTACCAACTTATCCACTGCAGTGATTCGCTTAACGACGGTGGCAAGGCAGGCCGTAATATGGGGCAAAACTCACACAACAAATGTCTCGCTTAGCGACGGAAATGGGCTCAACCGTCGTAAGTCGAGGACTACCAGTGCATAATTAAATACTTACCCACTGCTGCAACCGCGGGGCGCTTATTATAGATGTACTTGGTGCATACTTCCTTGACTGTCTGAGCATTAACGGCCTGAAATTGGAAATAAGAGTGATTTTGAACAAAATTTAAAGTGCAAATTGAACAACTCGCAGCCCAGCAACTGACCTTCATGTTTTGTAGACAAAAAAGGCCAAAACTTTTTACAGAAGGAAAACTACAATTGTGTCACACCACACACAAACTAAGAAGGGGAAAACACGAGGAGGAAGTTGTGTTGGGTACATTCGTCGCCTTGGGTTATTTGTAAAAAAAAATAAAGCTGGAACATAAGCTTTTACAAGAAGGGGAATTTACCATTGTATCACACCACACATGAAGAATTGTGTCACACCACACAAACGAAGAAGGGCTGATAAACGCTGGCAAAGCTGGCTCTCGGCCCAACCCACCTCACAGGGTTGTTGTTGTGGGAAGAATAGGAGGTGAAAGGTATGTTGGGTATGTTTGCCGCCTTGGCTTATTTGTAAAAATAAAGGAGGGATACAAGCTTTTAGAGAAGGGAAATTTACAATTTGTGTCACACCACACCAAACTAAGAAGGGCTGATAATGCTGGTAACGTTCTCTCTCTCAACCCAACCCACCTCGCAGGGTTGTTGTGGAGAGAATAGGAGGGGGAAGTTGTGTTGGGTACGTTCGCCGTCTTGAGTTATCATTAAAAGTTAACAAAGGCGGGCTACAAATAAGTAAGTCAATAAATACATAACTATTTTAAATAAAAAAAGATTTCCCTTCAGCCGGCGGAAGGTCTCACAATGAGAAGATTTACATCTAACACACCTGGTACACAATTGGACAGATTTATGAACGCACGAATCAAAAGACAGTCCTTACTTCGATTCTTGCTTCCAGTTCGGGAATGGGGATCCGGCGATTGTAACACAACATTTGCCGTCCGATGTCTTCACAAATGGGAGTGGAACCTAAGATGACAGATGCTTAGCATGCCTGTAAATCAGTGGTGAAATCCATTTTTTTTTACTACCGATTCTGTGGGAGCGGCTTGGTGGGCGCGGTGTGGCTTGATGGGCATGGCAGGAGAAGGATATTGCAAAATCTCCATTCTCACCCCACTCCAGGGTGAGGATACTGCAAAATCTCTATTCCCACCCCATTCCAGGATAAGGATACTGAAGATCCCCATTCCCTTCCCATTCCGGGGGAAGGATACTGCAAAATCTCCATTCTCTCCCACTCCTGGGGGAAGGATACTGCAAAATCTCCGTTCCCTCCCACTCCTGGGGGAAGGATACTGCAAAATCCCCATTCCCTCCCCATTTCAGGGAAAGGATACTGCAAAATCTCCATCCCCTCCCACTCCTGGGGGAAGGAAACTGCAAAATCCCCATTTCCTCCCACTCCTGCGGGAAGGATACTGCAAAATCCCCATTCCCACTCCACTCTGGGGGAAGGATACTGCAAAATCCCCATTCCCTCCCACTCCAGGGGAAGGATACTGCAAAATCCCCATTCCCTTCCACTCCTGGGGGAAGGATACTGCAAAATCAGACAGAGATGGTATTCGCCAGTTCTCCAAACTGCTCAAAAAAAATTTTTTTTTAAATTTGAATTTATATCCCGCCCTTCTCCGAAGACTCAGGGCGGCTTACACTATGTTAAGCAATAGTCTTCATCCATTTGTATATTATATACAAAGTCAACTTTTATTGCCCCCAACAATCTGGCTCCTCATTTTACCTACTTTATAAAGGATGGAAGGCTGAGTCAACCTTGGGCCTGGTGGGGCTTGAACCTGCAGTAATTGCAAGCAGCTGTGTTAATAACAGACTGTCTTAGTCTGTTGAGTTAGTTGAGGCCCTAATTTCCACTATTGGTTCTCCAGAACCCATCAGAACCTGCTGGATTTCACCCCTGCTATAAATGAATTAAACAGCAAGGAGGGGTGGGGATAAACCCCAACCAACTATAGATCATACCGTCTAGTTGTAACAGCATATTTGTCTTCAGGAGATTCTTCGCCCGGGCTACTTCACTTTCGTTAACACTGGTGCACAGACGTATCCTGTAAGAGAAAGATGACAAGTGATTGACAGCTGCCATTTCACTTTGTAGGGTTTGGCTTGGTTTGGTTTTCCCCGGGGCCTATTAAAACAATTTGTCCCATAAGGCTTAAAACAGACCAGCAACAGTGTTTCATCTTTGCCGGAAAACAATGTTGTAGCTGTGTCTTCTGCTCCGTCTTCTGCTTTGTGTACGTCTTTGTTTTTGTGGCTTCTGGACGTTTGCCAGGAAGGGCCTTTGGCAGTTTGCCTAATTGGACTAAGGTTTGGGAGATAACTGAGGAATTTGTGTTGGGAGGCATTTGTTTTACTTTGAGTTGAATGACGCTGGGAATGAAGTAATTCCCAGCTGTTCGAATAAAGTTTGTTTTTTCCACGGACTAAGTTTATTACTACCTACTTGGGCCTGGGTCACAATACAAAGTTACTTTCCTCACCATTCCCTCTGAACATAGTGCATCATATCCTCTAAAGTGGCTCCTTCGCAAACCATATATAGACCCCACAGCCCTGTATCCGTGTAGCACGTGTTGAAAGACTGGAAGCTGTGACAAAGGTTGCCGTGACACGCAGCTTGGGCGAGCTTGCTGGACAGGTTCTGTTCAAAGAGAGAAGGAAGAAAAAACCTTTTAAATAGAGCTTAGAAAAACTGAAAAGGTTCGGCCCATAATCACCCCTTCCCAATTTGTAAGACCATATCTATGGCAGGGGTTCATTGATTTCAAACTCGATTTCAAACTCGATTTCATTGAGGCCGCATCAGGGTTGTGTTTGACCTTGGGGATAGTGGTGAAATCCTCCGTGGTTTACGAATGCGGAAAAAGGAGGTCTTAAGAAGGTAAGTAGAACCGCGGAAGGGGTGTGTAGGGGAACAGGTGTGCCGCGCAATTTAGAATATAAATCGCGTGGCACAGCTGATCGTTGGAAATACTGGTTTGAACGAACTGATAGCTTTTTTAACTACTGGTTCGCCTGAACCGGTAGCTTTTTTAAACTACCAGTTCGCCTGAACTGGTAGCTTTTTTTTACTACCGGTTCGCCCGAACTCATGCAAACCGGTAGCATTTCACCCCTGCTTGGAGGGTTTGTGTGTGGCCACCTTGATGTCACTCGTGTCAGGGGTGCTTGTGGTGGCCCGAGCACTCGCGGCCCTCCCGAACTCCATTTTCATTGGCAGAGGGTTGGAGGATGCTGTCGCAGCCGAAAACGGAACTCAGGGGGGCTGCATGTAGCCCTCCTGAGCTCAGTTTTTGCTGGCAGAGGCACTGCAGGCCAGTCCTTCGCTGTTTCCAGGGCAGCCCCGCGGGCCAGATCTAAGCATCCCTTGGGCTGGATCCGTGCCCCGGGCCTTGAGTTTGACACCCCCAATCTATGGGTAGGGAAAAGTGAGGGAAAGAAAAAGGGAACAAGAAGGGGGAAAAAAAGACATTGACTTCCGACTCCCTTTGGTGCAGTAGAATAAGGCCTTAACATCAAAACCTCAACTTTTTATTTTTACATAATAGTATAAATTAGCCATTTCTAGAACAACAAAGTTTTCAGTAAAACCCAAAATCAGTTTCCTTTTTTTTCCACCTCAAGCAAAAAGTCCAGAAACGGTTTCCAAGTAGAAATAAATGTATTTGTATTTTCATAAACATTATAGGTTGAAAGATTATTATTACATATATGCAGTGGTTCTCTGGCTGCGCAGGCGTGCCATCCATGCCAAAAGGAAGCATACGGTAAGTAGAACAGTACACGGGGTGATCAGCTGTGGCACGCAAAAAAAAAGGCTCTGACGATCCCGCGGTTCAGCTGGGATCGTCAGAGCCTTTTAAAAGCATTTTTTTAACAACCTCTTCAGCTGAAGAGGTTGTAGAAAAAATGCTTTTAAAAGTAAAAAAAAAAGCCCCTGACAATCAGGCAACTCAGCTGAGATCGTCAGAGTCTTTTTTTTTAACCTTTTAAAAGCATTTTTTTAACAACCTCTTCGGCCGAAAAATGCTTTTAAAAGTAAAAAAAAAGCCTCTGACAATCAGGCAACTCAGCTGGGATCGTCACATTCTTTTTTTTAACCTTTTAAAAGCATTTTTTTAAACAACCTCTTCAGCCGAAAAATGCTTTTAAAAGTAAAAAAAAAAAATATCTGATGATCGCATGGCTCAGCTGAGCATGGGCCAGGGAGGAGGAGTGGGGGCAGGGATTTTTGCTACCGGTTCTCCAAACCACCCGCCACCATCGCTACCGGATGTTCATTGACCCAGACAATACACTGTTTAGTAGGCACTTAGGTATGTTAAAGAAAAAACTATAAATAAAATTATAAAATAAATAAAAGCGTTTGTATTTTTTTTTCCCTTTGATCAAATTAGTCAATTTTGCCATCTCTGCTAACGCAAATTCACAAATTTTTTAAAGCTGCCCAGTAAGCTCAGCGCCAACTCACCATTCCCCCGCCGAAAGAGCGATCCCAGTTGCCAATGAGCGTGTTGGCCACCATCAGAGGAATGGTGTTTGGGTGACACCAGCCAGCTGCTTCCACCGCAATGGCCAGGTGGGCCAGAGGCATTTTATCGTCTCGCACTCGGATCTGATCAACCGGGACACAGGAACGCAATGAACAAAGCGGCCCAGGGAACTTAAGACCTAATAGCCATTCCCGAAAAATTACAGTTTTGCAATCGAATGAATACTAAAACTTGCAAGTTTCTTCCAGTAACTCAATTAAGCAGTAATCCACAAGCCCTTGGAAGACCTGAAGACCAGTGGCGGGTTTCAATTTTTTTTTTACTATCGGTTCTGTGGGTGTGGCTTGGTGGGCGTGGCATGGCTTGGTGGGCGTGGCAGGGGAAGGATACTGTAAAATCTCCATTCCCTCCCCACTCCAGGGGAAGGATACTGTAAAATCTCCATTCCCTCCCCACTCCAGGGGAAGGATACTGTAAAATCTCCATTCCCTCCCCACTCCAGGGGAAGGATACTGTAAAATCTCCATTCCCTCCCCATTCCAGGGGAAGGATACTGTAAAATCTCCATTCCCTCCCCACTCCAGGGGAAGGATACTGCAAAATCCCCATTTCATCCCGATCAGCTGGGACTCGGGAGGCAGAGAATAGATGGGGGCGGGGTCAGTCAGAATTTTTACTACCGGTTCTCCGAACTACTCAAAATTTCCACTACTGGTTCTCTAGAACTGGTCAGAACCTGCTGAAACCCACCTCTGCTGAAGACCCAGATAGGAGACAAATGTTTTTAGGGAAAATTGATCTATGTGGTGGCTAAAAGTTGATACTCAATCTCCAATCAAGTTAAGGATATAGTAAAGTAGGAGTTTGCAGAAAATAACATGAAATGAACTAGAAACCAGGAGACTAGTGAGTTCAAACTCCAGCCTCAGGTATCAAATCCTACTGGGTGGCTGTGGGCCAATCACCAGGAGACAAGTTCTAGTTCCATCTTAGGCATGAAAGCCAGCTAGGGGACTTTGAGCCAATCAACAGGCAGACCTCTGCCTAAAACCAGGAGATGGTGAATTGTAGTCCCACCTCAGGCATGAAAGCCAGATGGGTGACTTCGGGCCAATTACCAGGAGACAGTGAGATCTAGTCCCACCCTAGTCATGAAAACCAGCTGGGTGACTTTGAGTCGATCACCAGGAGATGGTGGGTTCTAGTCCTGCCTTTGGCATGAAAGCCAGCTGGGTGACTTTGGGCCCATCACTCTCTCATAGCCCAACCTCCCTCACCAGGTTATTGTGGTGAAAACAGGAAGAGGAAGGAGTATTACAAATGTTCACTGCCTTGAGTTACTTATAAAATAAAAAAAAGGCGGGATAAAAACCTAATAAATTAAAAAAAATGAATATAAAAATAATAAAACAAAAAAGTGAACTAGTGATGCATGCAGTTCCAAGGCTTAAACTGCATTGAAAGAAATAAGCTACCCTTCTCAAACTTCTCTGCAGTTTTCAGTCAGGCAAAAAGCTACGCTAACCAATTCTTCTATTATGCTATCAATCGTAATTTTTGAGGCTGTTGTGTCTCAGGCCCCGAGTGGTGTGGTGGCCTAGAGGTGGAGCTCTTGTCTCACAATCAGGAGGCTGTGAGTTCGATCCTAGGTAGAGGCAGATATTTCTCTCTCTCTCTGGGCACAAGGAGAATATATCTGCTGAACAAAACTCCGCATTGGCGACAGGCAGGGCATCCCGCCAGTAAACACTCACTAGCTCCATTCAATTGCCCAGACTCCACTCCGCAAAGGATTAGGGGGTCTTTAAAAGAAGACCCCTTTGAGAAAAAAAACCTCCACTTACTTCACTGCCGGTGAACTGGCAAGGGGGCAAAACCGGAGCGCTTTCTTTCTTAATGGACGGCAAGTTGCCAAAATGGTATTTTGCCAGCTCAAGCAATTCCCCATGAGCTACTCCTAAATCGGCAACATATGGATTAGAACGACACAGACAGATTGCAGAAGGAAATTTTCAGAATTTTCCATTTAGAAGCAAAAATTATAATAATAAAGGAGAATATTTGTAGCTCAGGATTGAACTGAGGGGTCCTTCGTGGTCTCTTGAGCTTGATTGTTTTCTTGCAGATGTTCTGTCATCCAAACTAGGTAACATCATTGGTGCTACAGTACAGTACAGCGTTACTGATGATGTTACCTAGATAAGTAATGAAACGCCTGCAAGAAAACAACCAAGCTCAGAGAGAATCAAGATCCACTCATTAGAATAACTGGCTGACTACATCATACTTTAATTATTCTATCTGTCCAATTCTCCTTGGTCTGGTTCAGGTAGCACCATAACAGTTGCTATATACCGTATTTTTCAGAGTACAAGACGCTTCGGACTATAAGACGCACCTACCTTTTTGGGAAAGGAAAAGAAGGGGAAAAAAAACCTGCCTCCCAGCAATTTGCCTCCTTGCAGCAAACAGCAGAGGCCCACACGGCAATAGGCCATGGCAATCCCTGTGGCCTGAAACAGCTGAGGATCGGGAGGCGGTCCAACTGACAATCAGCTGCTTGTGCTAATCAGGCTGTGCTGAAGCTGAAAGGGGCTGTTTGCTGCAAGGAGGTAAATTGCTGGGAGGCAGAGGCCAAAAGGTGGGAGCCGGCAGGTGGGAGGGGCTACATTCAATGTATAAGACGCACCCAAATTTTCACTCTCTTTTAGGGCGCGGCGAAGGTGGAAAGTGCGTCTTATACTCTGAAAGATACGGTATTTTAAAATCAGTCTTTTTTTTTTTAAATAAAAATTGAAGATCATGCATCACCGTAACATAAATGTTTTCCAAGACTTTCCATCTTTCCCCCTACAACTCTCTACATTAAACAAAAGGGAAAATCATTAATTCCGTACAGTATTAATTTTTTGTTTCTTTATAGTCAATTGCCCGTATTTAATCCTCGTTCCCGGCTAAGGGCCAACAGCTTCGGAGTATCGGTTTTTAGACTTTTTTTTTTAAAAAAAACTAACGACGATGCTAAGCAGCAAGGAAAAGAAACCTAAAATAAACCATGCTTATATTACAGATCAACAGCACTGCGTCACACCAACCTCCTGCAGACGCCAGCACAATTCTTGGTCCTTTGTAATGCGTTGTTATATATTCCACCAAATCATTGCGGTTAATGGACCTAAAACATGAGTGAAACCAAGGAATGAAAAAAAAAACCTCACCAAAGGGAAAAAAAAAGAGAGCAAAACCACTATTATAAATACAGGTCGTCCTTGACTTACTACAGTTCATTTAGAATTGTTTCCTGAAAAGCCCAATCCCAGTTCACTACAGGAAGGGCCGATCACCTCCAAGGTGTGGCTTCACTCCCAAGTCGACCCTGCGTTCTGAGCTGTTCTCGTCTTCTGGCAGCTCTGTGCATGCGCATACTGGGAACGGGCTCCAGCTGTTCCTCTGCCTCACTGCTATCTCCCACTCTGACTCCGACGCAAAGCCCTCGTCTGAGCTTTCCCAACCCCCAGGACTGGCCCATGTTTCTCTCCAACTGTCGTGTCCCACTCCTCCGCTGACGGCCGGGTCAGGGAAATCTGAATCAGGCGTGCCTCTGCAGCTCTGCCAAAGTCCTAGCAAAGTCCTCAGGGCAGGCAGGAGACCAGAAAGTGACTTCAGCAAGATATGTTTAGACTTTGCCTGACTCAGAGACTGCCAGAAAGCAGATCCTTTATATAGGCCATGGGGTGTGGCTCCATGACTCAGCACTTATCCAGGCCTGCCCCTCCCTTCCTTCTGTTGCCTCCGCCTATCAAGTCTTCTGACGCGAGGGTCACTCCAGTCTGCAGCTGTTGGCAATTGACCTCCCTCAGGCTCACATGCTGTGGAGGAGGGGGAGGGGTCTAGTTGCTCCGTTTGCCTGGGCATGGAGCCAGAGCTGGGGGCTGGAGATACTTCCTCCTCTTCAGCCTGTCTGGGCATGGAGCCAGGGCTGGGGCCAGGAGGCATACTAGGACATTCCTCCGTGTTCGGAAGCAGATAAGAAGGCCCCGGCTGTGGTGAGATCGGACGAGACACAACACCAACCTCCTCATTGTCTGACTCTGCTGCCAGCTCTACTGGCCGCCCGGTGGGCCACAACAGTCTTGACTGTTTAAAAGCGTAACACCCAAGCCCAAATGACTAAGCGTATAACCCTGTTGAAAAACTACAACCAACCAGTAAGCGGGCTTGAGAGTGTTCGCATTGTCATTTGCTTTTGCACAAGCAGCATCAAATAAAAAGAGGGAGAATAGTTTTTAAACTCAGGGGCCTCTGGTGGCTCAACAGACTAATGCAGTCTGTTATTAACAGCAGCTGCTTGCAATTACTGCAGGTTCAAGTCCCACCAGGTCCAAGGTTGACTCAGCCTTCCATCCTTTACAAGGTAGGTAAAATGAGGACCCAGATTGTTGGGGGCAATAAGTTGACTTTGTATATAATATACAAATGGATGAAGACTATTGCTTGACATAGTGTAAGCCGCCCTGAGTCTTTGGAGAAGGGCGGGATATAAATGCAAATAAAAAAAAAAAAATAGGGCGTCATGTCCCAAATTCTAAACGCTACTTTTTTTAAAAAAAGCAGTGCTTATTGGCACTTAACGTGCTTCTCATATTCAAACATAAATGGTCCAGAAAGGCTTACAAATGTTTTATCTAACTATTTTCTTTGATTTCCCACTGGAAGATCCAGAATTTGTAATTTGTATGCCAAAGGGCCACAGAGGATCCTGCAGACTCCTTGACGGTCAGTCTCTGACTTAAAAGAACAGGAGCTGAGAGGGTGAGACCTACTGTTGTGGCCTGTCGGCCGCCGGCCCATCCAGCAACCAAATCAGAGGAGGAGGAGGAGGAATGGGAGCCAGGGCCAGCATCAAGGCAACCTGAGAGCTCTGAGGGGGAAGAGGGAATGGAGCTGTCAGAGAGAGAGAGAGGTGGAGCCTGGGCCGTCCGTCAGCCCTCAGATGGAGAGTCAACAGCCCCCAGGTCTGGAGGTGACTGATGAGGAAGAGGAGGAACAGCTGGGCCCAGTGCCTGATGCGTGGCTACACAGAAGGCAGAGGAGAGAAGAGCAGTGGAAATCTATGGGCCGGTCCTTGGGAAGGAAGAGACACGGCTGTTAGCAAAGCCCCATCCCAGCTCAGGGGATAAAAGGCAGGGGACTGGAGATGAATAGATGTGGTAAACAACTATTCATCTTCCGGCCAGCCGGCCAGACTTATTAGCCGGCATTGAGAGAGAAACTTTTTGCTGGGGCTGCTGGCGCTCCTAATAAAGGAATCTTTGAGTTAACTTTAGAGAGTTTGTCATGTTTGGAGAACTGGGTCAGAACACTTACTTAATGTTCTCGGTGGGTCCTAAAATCGTCCGTCCCAGGGCTGTGTTTTGGTAAGCGGTGGCGTGAAGATAATCAAAGACCACTTCCTGTAGGTTGGTCTCCACTTCCTGCATTTCCCGAAGGATCACGCCTCGTTCCCGCTCAATCTCGGCCTCCCCCAAGGTGCTGTTCTGTATGATGTCAGCAAGAATCTCGACCGCTAAAGTCAAAAGGACAGACAGAATAAAATATATATACATACACTGTTACAACATACAAAAGAATGCCACTTAATTCTAATAAGCTAAGGGCATTTTTAATTGGGGGAATTATTAAACATAGGTAGTCTTCCAATAGTTCATTTAGTGACTGTTCGAAGCTATAATGGCACTGAAAAAAGCGACATGAGCGTTTTTCACACTTACGACCGTTGCAGCATGCCCGTGGTCACGTGATCAAAAGACAGACGCTTAGCAATTGACTCATATTTACAATAGTTGCAGTATCCCCAGGGCCATGTGATCCCCTTTGGCAGTTTTATCCATCTATCTGTCGTGTCCCACTCCTCCGCTGACGGCCGGGTCAGGGAAATCCGAATCAGGTGTGCCTCCACAGCTCTGCCAAAGTCCTAGCAAAGTCCTCAGGGCAGGCAGGAGACCAGAAAGTGACTTCAGCAAGATATGTTTAGACTTTGCCTGACTCAGAGAATGCCAGAAAGCAGATCCTTTATATAGGCCATGGGGTGTGGCTCCATGACTCAGCACTTATCCAGGCCTGCCCCTCCCTTCCTTCTGTTGCCTCCGCCTATCAAGTCTTCTGACGCGAGGGTCACTCCAGTCTGCAGCTGTTGGTAATTGACCTTCCTCAGGCTCACATGCTGTGGAGGAGGGGGAGGGGTCTAGTTGCTCCGTTTGCCTGGGCATGGAGCCAGAGCTGGTGGCTGGAGGTATTTCTTCTTCCGTGTTCGGAAGCAGATAAGAAGACCCCGGCTGAGGTGAGATTGGACGAGACACAACACTATCAAGTCTTTCCAAGGATCTGGGTTAGGAAAATCTGGATTTCGGATGGTGTTAAAAGGGATCGTCACAGGATGTAAGCTGTTCCAAGCAAAGCTGCCTTTTGCAATTGACCGATGGGGAATTTTGTCAATGCCGATGGCGTTCAAGTGGTGCTCCAGTTGTTTTGGGATTGCACCCAAGTAGCCGGCTACTATTCGTACTGCCTTTCCTTTTATTTATTTTTATTTATTAAATGTACAGGTAGTCCTCAACTTATGACCAGAATTGAGTACGAAATTGATGTTTCTAAGTGAGACATCTGTTCAGTGAGTTTTTGCCCTGTTTTGCGACTTTTCTTGCCAATCGCTGAAGTCGTTAAATTAGGAACACAGTTGTTAAGTGAATCTGGCTTCGCCATTGACTTCGTTTGTCAGAAGGTCGCCAAAGGGGATCGATCATGTGACCCCGGGACACTGCAACCCTCATAAATGTGAACTAGTTGCCAAGCATCTGGATTTTGATCACGTGACCATGGGGATGTTGCAACAGTCGTAAGTGTGAAAAATGGTCAAAAGTCACTTTTTTCAGTGCCATCGTCATTTCAAACGGTCACTAGGTGAACTGTTGTAAGTCAAGGACTACCTCTATTTGTCACCCATCTTTGAGGAATGTTCTCAAATTCTCAATGGAATATGCGCAAGAAAGCATGGCTAGCATATAGTCCAACCCATATTTAATTTGTGGTTTGACAAGCAGAACTTTTTTTTTTGTCTTTTAATGACCCCATAATCCCTTGTGGGGTGGAGTCTGGGCAACTGAATGGAGCTGAGGGTTTACTGGCTGGATGCCCTTCCCTGTCGCCAATGCGGAGTTTTGTTCAGCAGATATATTCCCACTGTGCCCAGAGAGAGAGAAATATCTGCCTCTACCTAGGATCAAACTCACAGCCTCCCAATTGTGAGGCGAGCGCTCCACCTCTTGGCCGCCGCACCACTCGTTTGCCAAGCAGAACATAATGATAAATAATTTTAAGAAATAATTACCTCTCGGCAGGTCTTTCGAGAATGCCTTGGCGTAATACACCGTTTGTTCTCGCGAGGTGTACGCGTTAAGGTGAGCGCCCATGTTCTCAATCTCTAGCTCCAGGTCCAGCTGAGATCTTTTTTTCGTGCCCTGCGATTTAAGGATCTGTAATTATTTCAACGGGAGACGTGACAGAAATTGAAAAAAAAAAAAACATTATTGCCTGGGTCTTCCATCTTAGACCCACGCAGCAGGTGAGCACCTGTGATTTCAAAGGACTCTGGGAACTGCCAGCTCCGCCCTAAAAATTCTGACAGCTAAAAGAGGATACAGAATATTGTACGGTCCGGTGTAGATGGTATGAATGGCTTGAACACAGGAAAGATAAGGAAAACTGAACAACAGGGTAAAATCTGTATTGTAGATGAAATAAAGAAAATGTAGATGAATGTAGATGAAATGTAGACGAAATAAAGGAAGATAGACAATATAAAAGCAGAATAAGATAGAATTAAAATAGGTATAAACAGTAAGAAAGGACCGCTTTGAATAGCTGATAAGAAACCGTGATATGTATATAAATGTCGTATGTTTGTCTTGTGTTTTAATGTGTTCAAAATAAAAAACTTTTTATATAAAAAAAATTCTGACAGCTAAGAGGATACAGAATATTGTAAGGTCTGGTGTAGATGGTATGAATGGCTGGAACACAGGAAAGATAAGGAAAACTGAACAGGGTAAAATCTGTATGTAGATGAAATAAAGAAAATGTAGATGAATGTAGATGAAATGTACATGAAATAAAGGAAGATAGACAATATAAAAGCAGAATAAGATAGAATTAAAATAGGTATAAACAGTAAGAAAGGACCGCTTTGAATAGCTGATAAGAAACCGTGATATGTATATAAATGTCGTACGTTTGTCTTGTGTTTTAATGTGTTCAAAATAAAAAACTTTTTATATAAAAAAAATTCTGACAGCTAAAAGAGGATACAGAATATTGTAAGGTCTGGTGTAGATGGTATGAATGGCTGGAACACAGGAAAGATAAGGAAAACTGAACAACAGGGTAAAATCTGTATTGTAGATGAAATAAAGAAAATGTAGATGAATGTAGATGAAATGTAGACGAAATAAAGGAAGATAGACAATATAAAAGTAGAAAAAGATAGAATTAAAATAGGTATAAATAGTAAGAAAGGACCGCTTTGAATAGCTGATAAGAAACCGTGATATGTATATAAATGTCGTACGTTTGTCTTGTGTTTTAATGTGTTCAAAATAAAAAGCTTTTTATAAAAAAAAAAATTCTGACAGCTGACCTATTTGCAGGTAGCAAAAGCAGCGGAACAGATAGTGCATAAAATGTAGCCGGGGATTTGAGAGGCTGGGAATTTTGACAGCACTCAATGAGCCCTTAAACCAGGGGTGTCTGAACTTGGCCCCTTGAAGAGGTGGTGGACTTCAACTCCCAGAATTCCCCAGCCAGCCAGCATGAGCTATAAATATGAGCAAGTTGCTGGCTGGGGAATTCTGGGAGTTGAAGTTCGCTGTTCTTCAAGGGGCCAAGTTGGGACACCCCTGCCTTAAACAGATGCCAAAAATGGAGGATATTGGCCAAGCTGAAAATATCCATTTGCAATCATCAAAGTGCTGAAGTTTTTCCCCTGCTGGATCTTTTTTAGTTTTGCAGGGTGATGGCTAGCAGGATTGTTTCACATTATAGTAAAAAAAAAAAAAAGTAGAATTAGAATAGAGCTGGAAGGGACCTTGGAGGTCTTCTAGTCCAGCCCCCTGCTCAAGCAGGAGAACCTATACTATCTCAGACAAGTGGCTGTCCAGTTTCTTCTTAAAAACCTCCAGTGATGGACTGTGCCCACGGTTTCTGGAGGCAAGCTGTTCCACTGGTGAATTGTCCTCTCCGTTAGGAAGTTTCTCCTTAATTCCAGGTTGCTTCTCTCTTTGGTTAGTTTCCATCCATTGTTTCTTGCCTTGCCTTTTGGTGCTTTGGAGAATAATTTGACCCCCTCTTCTTTGGGGCAGCCCCTCCAATACTGGAATACTGTTATCACGTTGCCCCTAATTCTCCATTTCTTTAGACTAGCCAGACCCAAAACCTGCAGCTGTTCTTCGTACGGTTTTGTCTCCAGGCCTTTGATCGTCTTAGTTGCCCTTCTCTGAGCTTTTTCCAAAGTCTCAAATGCTGAGATAGAAGCCACAGCGGTGCCCTTAAAGCTCCATCTTTAACGGCACAGAGCTGGGGGCAAGATGCTGGCTCTGTAAACTGCTTAAGAGAGGATTGTAAAAGCACAGTGTAGCTGTTGTCTCTGTGCCCCGCGAGCCGGGCCCCCTGCCAGAAAGTGACTCGGAAAGTGAGGGGGAAGGGCCATCAGGACTTACCTCGGGAGCACCGGCTTCTCTGGCTCAGCTCCAGGAGCCAGAGGCAGGCCAGGTGGAGGAGATAACGAGGCCTCCATCCCCTGACTCCTTCCCACCCACCCACCCCGGCCATGCCTCCAGACCCAGCTGATGGCAATCAGGCCTGGCTGGACCCTAGGTTTCGTAGGCAGGAGAGGCGGGAACAACAGAAGCAGGGATGGGGCAGGCCTAGGAAGTGCTGAGTCATGGAGCCACACCCCACAGGATATAAAAGCAGCAAGGGCTGCTATGCCTCTTCATAGCAGGCAAATCAACTGTTTGACTAGAGCTGAAGTACTGCTTATTGACTCATCGGCATCAAGGGAGATAACAGAGACACTTGGCAGATGCTCGCTAGTTTGCTGCCAGAGCTGATAGTGCCGGCTAATTAAGTCATCGCTCAGACGGAGGCGAGGGGGACAGAACAGAAGCGGTATCAGGGGTGGCTTCTACTTACCTTTACTACTGGTTTACAATGGGGCCGCGCACAATGGGGTCGCGCGCATGCGCAGAAGCTTCCTGATGACATCCAGGTCAGTGGGCGGAGCCTCCCACCGGTTTTACTACCGGTTCTTGTGAACTGGTCCAAACCGGGAGCAACCCACCACTGCGCGGTATGTAAGTCTAAGTGCTATTGCTATTCTCTGTTTTTCATGGCTGCCCTCTGGACTTGGACAACATCTGACAGACATGCCTAATTACCAACCACCGTTATTCTGTGTTTTATCTCTCCCTTATTTCCTGGCTATTCAACACAGGCAACGGAACGCTTTTAATTTTTTAAGGATCCTCACTGGGCTTCCATACGGGTCCAGAAGAATTCTTGTAAAATAAAATAAAAAATGCTAGAAGCTACCTCGGGCTTTGCGTCGCACCCGGTCAAAAATCAATAAAAGGAATATTATGTTAAGAACTTGCCTTAAAAGCCATGTGCTCCAGGAAGTGAGCCGTTCCATTGTTTTTCTCGTTCTCATATCGGCTTCCAGCATCAATCCAAAGTCCCACCTGATTCAAAAGCACATTTTTTATTTTTTTTTACTAAAACAATAAAAATTCAGCTTCAATACATGGTGAAGAAACCACAGGCTGATTTTTGCTTCAGTGGTTAAAATTTTTTATCAAAAGAACTAGATGCAAAAGATAGTGTTTTCCTCCCGTGCCATCACTCTGCTGAACACATAATTCTCATAGCACTGCCTCGTTTCTCTTTTTTTCTACTATCTTCTCCTATTGGTTTCTTATGATTTATCAATTGGAATGTATTAATCATGATTAATAATTGTAAACTATGATTTATGATCTATGAACTATTACTTGCTGTTTAAATTACATTGCGAGTTTATGTACCAGAAACAATTCCTTGTGTGTCCAATCACACTTAGACAATAAAGACTTCTTCCTATCCTATCCTATCCTATCCTATCCTATCCTATCCTATTTCCATCCCATCCCATCCCATCCCAGTCTATATTCTGTTCTATTCTATTCAAATTTTATTCAAATTTTATTCTATAGAATGGAATGGAATGGAATGGAATGGAATGGAATGGAATGGAATAGAATAGAATAGAATAGAATAGAATAGAATAGAATAGAATAGAATAGAATAGAATAGAATAGAATAGAAAATATGGAATGGAATTCTTTATTGGCCAAGTGTGATTGGACAACACAAGGAATTTGTCTTGGTGCATATGCTCTCAGTGTACATAAAAGAAAAGATACGTTCATCAAGAATCATAAGGCACAACACTTAATGATAGTCATGGGGTACAAATAAGCAATCAAATCATGCTAGGAAACAATATCAATATAAATCGTAAGGATACAAACAACAAAGTTACAGTCACACAGTCATAAGTGGAAGGAGATGGGTGATGGGAACGATGAGAAGATTAATAGTAGTACATATTCTACTCTATTCTACTCTACTGTAATTCTAATTCTAATTCTAAACAAATGTTAGAATTTTGTAACAGCAAAGTCACTCCCCGGATTGTGCTGCGGAAGCTGGATGGGGCAAGAAGCATCAGGAGAAAATGTTCTTTCTGATAACAGGTCAGTCACGTAAGCACTATTTATGGCCACAACGGAACCTGGAATTTTAAATCATAAGTCACAAAAAGTCAGAAGCCTTTTTGCTGACAAAGGTCACTTACTGTACATGTTGTCAGTCCAGAATCTTCCGAAGCTACCCTCAGGCCATTGTCCAGAATCGAGACTTTTGTTTCGGGGACATTCACAACAATTTGGGGTGCTACTTTGGTAGCCCTATATCGGTTTCTCCCAAGATGAAGGGCCTAGTTTGGGGAAAAGAAAAAAAAAATAAGTAATACGTGAATAATAGGAGTTTTTAAAAAATTTGCAATGTCGTTTTATTTAAGAGAAATTAAAAGCGGGGGTGTCAAACTCAAGATCCGACCAGCGTTTTGGAAACAACGAACAACCAGCAGGCAGAACGTCTGCTATGCAGCCCTCCCAGGCTCCATTTTCGGCCGCAATGGCCTCCTGCAGCCCTCTGCCAGTAAAAACAGAGCTCGGGGAGGCCACGTGTGGCTTGCCCAGGCTTGTTGTGACCCAGGTCCAAGTAGGTAGTAGTAGACGCAATCAGTTCAAAAACAGACTTTATTAGAACAGCTGAGAATTAACTCATTCTCAGCGTAGTCCAAACTAAATCAAAACAAATTCTTTTTGTTTTGGCAAAAAGTTTTTTTTTTCTTGGCAAAAGTTCAAAAGCAGAAGACGCCGACAAGAAATAAATGCAGCAAGAGAAGGAGCAAGGCTATCAATGTTGTTTTCCGGCAAAGAGCTCAAACGCTGTTGCTGGTCTGTTTTAAGCCTTATGGGAGGGGCCAATCATCTCTTGGTCCTACTCCCGAGTCGTCCTGTTTGCCCGAGCTGCTCTTGCCTTCTGGCAGCTCTTCTCATGCGTGCATTAGGAGCCTGTTCCTCTGCCTCACGACTGTCAGCTTCTGGAGGCTCTGGAGTCCGCACATCAGGAAAGAAAGAAAGGAAAAAAGAAAGAGAGAAAGGGAGAGAGAGAGAAAGAAAGAAGGAAAAAAAGAAAGAAGGAAGGAAAAGGAAAAAAGAATCAAAGGAAGGAAGGAAGAAAAAAGAAAGGAAAAAGGAAAGGAAAGAAAAAAGAAAGAAAGAGAAAGGAAGGAAGGAAGGAATGAAGAAAAAAGGGAAGAAAAAAAGGAAAGAAGAAAGAAAGGGACAAAGAAAGAAAGGAAGGAAAAAGGAAAGGAAGAGAAAGGAAAAAGAAAGGAAGGAAGGAAGAAAGAGAAAGGAAAGAAAGAGAAAGGAAAAAAGAAAGAAGGAAGGAAAAGGAAAAAGAAAGAAATGGAAAAAGGAAGAAAGGAAAGAAAGAAAAAAGGAAAAAAGAAAAAGGAAAAAGGAAGGAAGGAAGGAAGGAAGGAAGGAAGGAAGGAAGGAAAGAAAGAAAGAAAGAAAGAAAGAAAGAAAGAAAGAAAGAAAGAAAGAAAGAAAGACCAACCAACCAACCAACCAACCAACCACTGGCCAATGTTATAGGGCAGGGGTCTACAAACGCTTGATTAAGGAATTCTGGGAGTTGAAGTTCACAAGTTGCCAAGTTTTTGGAGATCCTTTGCTAGAGGGGTTGGTAGACCTGAACCGCAAGAAACCGCTAGAGGGCACCATTACACCGCCGCCCTCTAGCCGTCTTCCGATATTCTATCCGCCCAGGCCGCCGCGATTCCCCCGCCAGGAGACTACATCTCCCAAAATGCAGCGCGCTCAAGGCCCGCCGCAAGTAAGAAAGCAGCCGAAGCGCTCCAGCCGGCTTTTCAAAGCCCGTCGCGGTGTGAATCGCCCCTTACCCGCTGTCCGAGGGTTGAGCACCGCGTGGTGAGCTGTCCCGGCCGAACCCAGAAAAGCTGCCGGCCCGCTCGGCAAGCGGCAGACACGGCCGCCGCCATCTTAGTTCGCAAGCGAAGGAATCGGCTGATGAGCACTTCCGGAAAGGAAAGTCACGTGATCCGCAGGTGGGCCGGCCTGAGCCACATGATTGACATTACAAAATGCTGGAGGCGTTTCCGGCAAGTTTTAAATTTGTTTATGAGCTTTTCTTTCAATTTCAATCTCACGTTAGGCAACCATCCGATAATAGTAGGAAGCCGCTTCTAGCAGATCACCCTCTCATGATTCACCATGAGGCTGCAAAAATCCCAAATTTGTGCATCCTCAGGATCTATTGATGCTTCCATGATCTTAGTGCAGGGGTCTCCAACCTTGGTCCCTTTAAGACTTGTGGACTTCAACTCCCAGAGTCCCTCAGCCAGCTTTGCTGGCTGAGGAACTCTGGGAGTTGAAGTCCACAAGTCTTAAAGGGACCAAGGTTGGAGACCTCTGTCTTAGTGTGTCCAAATGCGTTCAAATGCGTTGGAAGTTCAATTTATTTTAAAGCAATTCTGTTTTTTTTTAGGTTTTCATTCTCACAGGCTGAGCAGCGGTAAGGGCTTGACAAAAAGATCCCTGATAGACTTGGAACAATGGACCTGATTTCCTGACAGTTGAGAACAATTAACCTGTGGAACGACTTGCCTCCAGAAGTTGTAAAATGCTCCCAACACTGGAAGTTCTTAAAGAAGAGATTGGACATCCGTTTGTCTGAAATGGGGGATGGATTAGAAAGCCTCCGAGGTCTTAAATAAATCTATTATTATTACAAAATTAAATTTATTTGCTGAACCGTCGCACCACTGGGCTTACAACAATAATAAACAATTAAAAAGGAATTAATTTAAACAAAGCAAAGTACAGTAGTGGCCAAAATTGTGGAAACCTTTTGGGAAAAGTGTATTTTCTAAAACTAGTTAATAACCACTTTTTTTGGGAGTAGTACCATAAAATGAGATATCAATGGAAACATAATTGAATCAAGAATGTAATGCAATAATTTTTATGAAGGGTTTGCTATTAGAATAGCAGTTACAGGATAAAGAAGAAAAGTGAACCACATAGAAAAAATGAGATATGCAAAAATTATCACGTCAGTTAATACTTAGTTGGGTAACCTTTAGCATGAATGACAGTCTTACAATGTCTTCCCATGGAGTGAACCAAGCCTTTTAGTTCTGCAGCTGTTCTAATGTGAAACCAAGATTGAAGGGTTGCTTCTATTAACTGGGTTTTATTGCTGGGTCGCTTCTGACTAACAAGTTTCTTTGGCCGGCTCCATAGATTTTCCATTGGGTGAAGATCTGGGCTATTCCCAGGCCATTCCAGCAGTGGAATAGGATTATCTTTAAACTAAAAAAAAAAAAAAGTGGTGTTATTAGCCATCAAACCTCAAAAATACACTTTCCCCAAAAGTTTTCCACAATTTTGGCCACTACTGTAGGTTTATTGCTGCAACTGGCATGAATCTGCAAGTGGCAGTGTCCCCAAGTTATGTGATCACCTATTACGACTTTTCCAGCTGGTTTCCGACAAGCAAGGTAAATGGGGAAAATCATTCACTTAACGACCATTTGATTTATTTAACAACTGCAGTGATTCGCTTGAGTATTGTGGCAAAAATGTAGTGAAACGCAACACAATTTGCTTGGCAACAGAAATTTTGGGCCCAGCTGTGGTCGTAAATCAAGGAATACCTGTATTCTTTATTTGTGTTCTCTGTATATCCCTCTAAAGAAATAGAGATATTTTGATTATAGAAACAAGAAGGGAAGAAGGTACATAAAATCTGAATTTCAAGTAAATTTTAATTCTGTGAAGCTACTAAGTGCAAGTAAACTTTCCTGGCAGCACAATAGTAAACAATAATAAATTAATGCCTTACATGTCCAGTAAATTTTTGGGGTTTTTAAATCTTCCCTTCTAATAATCTCTTCCTTATTCCTTTTAAAACCATTAGCCTGTCATGTTGGGTTTTGCAAAGTAAGCGCCTAATTGTTGCCAGTAAAAATGTCCTTCGGGCAATTAGAAAACCAGCCTGTAACAGTGATAATGGTTTGAGTAATTATTCCTAACCTACAAATATCCAAGGGTAGATATTCATTAAACCAGAGACTTAATTAAAGCTACTCCAACACATTCCCAAATTCTAGGCAGCTGGTGTGGTGTGCTATTAATATATTGTTATAATTATATATTAACATATGGAATTAAAGGATGTCATACAATATACCTGGTAGTTACAGAATAGCAAAAACAAAACAAAAAAAGATTATATATTCTGTCTCTCAATAAACAACGTTGAAGATAATCAGAGGTTAGGTGCCAAATGTAACTTTTCTGAAATAAACATCCAACTGAGTTGTTATAAAATCATTAAACAAAAGGCATTGATCCTACTTAATAAACAAAAATAATTTATTGGTGGTTCGGGGTAGTTGCATCTTCAGTTTCAGCATTGTACGCTGATGATACGCAGTTGTACATTTCCACTCCCAACCACCCCAGTGAAGCCGTTGAGGTGATGTCCCGTTGTCTGGAGGCCGTGCGGGTCTGGATGGGGAAAAACAGGCTTCAACTCAACCCCGCCAAGACTGAGTGGCTGTGGATGCCAGCGTCCCGGTATAATCAGCTGAGGCCATCGCTGTCTGTGGAAGATGAGTCATTGGCCCCCACAGAGAAGGTCCGCAATCTGGGCGTCCTTCTGGATGCACGACTGTCGTTGGAAGAGCATTTGACGGCCGTCGCCAGAGGAGCTTTTTACCAGGTCCGCCTGATACGCCAGTTGCGTCCCTTCTTGCACCGGGATTCCTTGTGCACAGTCACTCACGCCTCGCTACTTCGCCTGGACTATTGCAATGCTCTCTAGATGGGGCTTCCCTTGAAGAGCACCCGAAGACTCCAATTAGTTCAGAATGCGGCCGCACGGGTGATAGAGGGAGCGACTCATTGCTCCCATATAACACCTCTCCTGCGCAGGCTGCACTGGCTTCCGGTGGTCTTTCGGGTGCAATTCAAGGTGTTAGTTACCACCTTCAAAGTGCTCCATGGCACCGGGTTACTTACGGGACCGCCTGCTGCTACCGGCGACCTCCCATCGACCAGTGCGCTCCCATAGGGAGGTTCTCCTCAGGGTGCCGTCAGCCAGACAATGTTGGCTGGCGGCGCCCAGGGGGAGGGCCTTCTCTGTGGGGGCACCAGCCCTCTGGAACGAGCTACCACCAGGTATCCGTCAACTCCCTGATCTTCGGCCCTTTTGACGCGAGCTGAAAACATTTTTGTTTCACCGTGCAGGACTGGCCTAGTGGGGTTTTAATAAGGGGTTTTATTGGTTTAAAGTTCTTCAACCAACTCTAAATTTTCCTTTTAAACTGGTCTTAAAAATTGTACTAACTGTCTTTACTTTGGCTGTAAACCGCCCTGAGTCCTTTGGGAGAAGGGCGGTATAGAAATTGAAACAATAAATAAAATCAATAAATAAATATGGCAAGAATGTATCATTCGTATCACTTTTAGTTTATAATACCAGAAATACCTAAAAAATTACAGTCAGTTTGGTTTGCTTACTTGGTATCAAGTTTACCAGTGACTTCTGACTTCAAATATTAGGTTTTTATTGTAGAGTACACAAATACAAACACACACACACATAACTTTATTGATCTTTAAAAAGAATAGAAATAGATAAACAGAAAAAAAAAATGAAAAAAGTTCAGGAAAGAAAAAAAATGAAAGTGCAAAAATGAAAGAAGGGAAAGAAGAAAGAAAAATAGGAAAAAAAAGAAGGAAAAATAGAAAAAGAATAATTTCTGACTTTTTTAGGTACAGGTACATGTGGTCCTCCACTTATAATAGTTCATTTAGTAATGGTCATAAGTATGAATTCAAACCAAGCGTGCAAATTTTGATCACACGATCAAAGGCTGTAAGTTTGAAGAATGGTCATAAGTCACTTTTTGCAGTTGCCGTTGTAACTGTTGTGGCTCGCCAGACTCGGACGAGGAAGGCTCTGATGGATGCTCCGCGTCGGACACAAAGATAAGTGCCAGGGATCTCCGGCATTTCCCAGCCAACTGAGAGGCAGCTGCCTTTGTGTTGCGGTCCGCCAGCAGCCTGCAGAGCTGGCAGCGGAGTCGGACAGCGATGAGGCTGGGGAGGAGCATGGACCAGTCCTGGAGGCTGGGGAAGGCCCGATGAGGGCTCTGCGTCGGAGGCAGAGGTGGGGCCAGGGCCCTCAGGGAGTGAGGTGCGGACTCCAGAGCCTCCAGAGACTGCCAGTAGTGAGGCAGAGGAACAGGAGGAGCCTGTTCCTAATGCACGCATGAGAAGAGCTGCCAGAAGGCAGGAGCAGCTCAAGCAAAGAGGACGACTCGGGAGGAGGGCCGAGAGATGACTGGCCCCTCCCATAGGGCTTAAAAGGCCAGCAACAGCGTTTGGGCTTTGCCGGAAAACAACCTTGATCGCTTCGTCTTCTTGCATTTATTTTGTATCAGTGTCTTCTGAACTTTTTGCCAAGAAAGGCCTTTGGCCATTTGCCTAATTGGACCAAGGTTGGTGACAGGACTGAGGAATTTGCTTTAATTTAGTTGAACTACGCTTAGAATGAAGTAATTCTCAGCTGTTCGAACAAAGTTTGTTTGTTTTTACACTGACTGAGTTTCCTACTATCTGCTGGGGCCTGGGTCACAACACTTTGGCCTCAGAGATGAGTGAGGAGGAAGAACAGCTGGGGCCTGTTCCACATGCATGTATGCGCAGAGCAGTTAAGAGAATAACAGAGGAACAAGGAGTCGACTTGGGAAGCAAATCAAACGTGGACGCCGAAAGGCCCCTCACTGGCTGGGGAATAAATAGGAGGAAAGGGGAATGGTGGTCGTAGCAGACAACCGTTCGCATTTCTGGAGACTTTGTTCATTGCATTTCATGCGACAAAGACTGCCTTGCCAGAACTGAGGTGTGTTTATTTGAACTGGCTTAATTTTTACAGCCTTTTGGCTGCAAGCTGATAAGGCCTATTGCTTCAGTTAACTCCTTGCAGGACTCTTGCCTGGGCTTTGTGGGGGAATGCAGTTAATTCACAAAGGTGTAATTAAAGAGGGCTTTTTCTTTGCGAGAGTCTTGTTTCTTGCTTCTGCAAAGGCTGGTCACAACGGCAACTTTGAACGGTCACTAAATGAGCTGTACTAAGTTAACAACAGTGGTGGCATTCAGCCGGTTTTATCTGGTTAGCGGCGGCTGCGGGAGGCTCTGTCTACCCAACCGGACGTCATCACGTCCCCTTTTTGACGCTCTGCGCATGTGCGGAAGGCCCTTCGTTACTGGTTTGCAAACCGGTAGCGAAGGTAAGTGTGTACCACCCCTGGTTAACAGCTACAGTGATTCACTCAACAACGGTGGCAGGTCAGGTTGTAAAATGGGGCCAAACTCACTTAACAACTGCCTTGCTTAGCAACGTAAATGCCCGGCTCCATTATGGTCGTAATTCGAGGACAGCCTGTATTGCGATGCCGTTTAAGTCTCTTTTTTTTCCCTGGTTAAGCGCCAAAAGATGATGTCACAAAGGCGAGAACTTAGAACTCCATTTAGATCCACATTCCAACCAACATCTGAAAGAGCCCCAACCATGCAAGGGAGAAACGATCCATTTCACTAGATCGCTTACGCCAGGTAGCCCTCGAGATGGACGACAGTTCACTTAGTGACCGTTCAAAGTTACAACGGCACGGAAAAAAAGGGACATGATCGTTTTTCAGTTAAGAGGATTAGAAGCCCGGAGGCTAAAACCTATGAAGGACGATTGGAGGAATTGGGTATGTCTGGTCTAACGAAGAGAAGGTGACATGATAGCAGTCTTACAGTCTTCCAGGATCCCATCAATCGGTAATGGCTAACCTTTTCTGGACCAAACCCAATGGTGGGATTCAGCCAGTTCGCACCTATTCGGGAGAACCGGTTGTTAACTTTCTAAGCAGTTCTGAGAACCGGTTGGTGGAAGAAATATTATTTTGTTTTTTTTCTACTTTACAGGGCTAATCCTGTAAGGAAGGCAGGAAGGCAACATTCTGGTGGTGTTTCTAGCCTCATCTTTATTGCCCTACTTACAGAAACTGCCTCTCGGGTTAACCCTTATTTCATTGTAACAGCTAAGGCGAAGCGCCCATCGACATGAGTGAGGTTGAATTGGCCACGCCCACATGGTCACATGACCACCGAGACACGCCTACCCAGCTGGTCATTAGGGCAGAGAACTGGTTGTTAAATTATTTGAATCCCACCAAATGCAATGCGAGTGCGGATCCCACACCCCATACCACGCACGTGCATGTGTGGCCCTGCACATGTTCCGTGCCCCTGTATGTGCCTCACACACACCCCGCACCTGCGCACATGGCCCCTGCATGTGCCCCGCCTCCGCATGCGCCCTTCCCCGTGCATGCGCCCCTTGTGCATTTGTGCACGCCCCCGCATGCACCGTCCCTGCGTGTGCCGTCCCCACGCATGCGCGCATGGCCCCCTGCATACGGCTTGCACCCCCACGCACATGCTCCCCCATATGCGCGCACAGCCCTCCCGCCTGTGCCCCACCCCCCTGCACATGCACCGCAGAGACTCGAAGACCAGCTGGCCGGTGGGAGGCGCGCAGATGCACTGCAGAGCTGAACTGGGGCGACGGCTCGCGTGCCCACAGAGGGCTCAGTCTGTGCCATCTTTGGTTGACCATCCCAGCCATTGATTCATCTATGATAGGGGTCTCCAACCTTGGCAACTTTAAGCCTGGAGGACTTCAACTCCCAGAATACCCCAGCCAGCAAGGCTTAAAGTTGCCAAGGTTGGAGACCCCTGTTAGAAGAAAGGGTTGAGGGCCAGGGGCATGACAAGATGTAGTCCTCTACTTACAACCATTTGTTTCGTGACCATTCAGACTTACCCCGGCACTGAAAAATGACCAGGTTTCCCATTTTTACGAACGTGGTCGCATCCCCACATGATCAAAATTCATATCGATGACGGTTTCCGTGTCGTCTCCTGGGGGTCCCGCGATCCCCTTTTGGCGACCTGATGGTGCAAACTCTTCAGTGGGAAAGCCCGCCTCGCTTCACCGCCGGCTTACGAACTTACCGCCTGTGGCGGTTCGCTTAACAACGGAGGCAAGAGAGAGGTCTTAAAATGGGGAGGGGGGCACCTCACTTCAACCGACCTCTGCCTCCCTTAACAAAATTGGGGTTAATTGTAGTTTTCAGGGAGTATCGTATTTGCTGGTTCCCGGTTAGGGGGAGCCTCTTTTCTCACGCCCCTCCCCCGCGACACGTGTAACCCGTGCAGACGTGCAACCTTCTAAGAGGAGCATCCGGGGGTGGGGGAGAGGTTTGTGGGCAGGAGGCTGGGCCAAGCCGGCGTCCCTTTCCCGAGAGAGGGCAGCCGAGGGCTAGAAGGAGGGAGAGCCGGGCAGGAACGAAGAGCCAGGCCGGGCGTGGTGGCTCCGGGCGCCCCGCGAAGTTGCTCCGGGCCGGTCTCGCCCGCTGCATGGGGAAGCGGCCCTGCCAGGCTCCGTCCTCGCTGCTCGGGGCGACTGCGACGGCGGGCGAGGGGACCGCGGGGCAGAGGCGGCTCGGCGGCGGGGCTCAGCCGGGCAGGGAGAAGCGCCGGAGGCCGCTGATGGAGGAGGAAGAGGAAGAAGCGGCCGCCCTGCGGGAGCCCAGCCGGGAGAGGTGAGCGGTCTCCGGGGAGAGGGGGGGGTCACGTCGGGAGGGGATCGCTGGGGGGGGGGAGATCCCACCGGATCCCATCAAGGGAAGCCTTGCCAAGCGGACTCTGCAGCCCCGCCGGGGGACAGGAGAGATCGCCGGGCACTAGGAATGGATCACTCGGGGAGGGGAGATCCCACCGGATCCCACCAAGGGTAGCCTTGCCAAGCGGTCTCTGCAGCCCCGCCGGGAGAGGGGAGAGCTCTCCAGGCACTGGGAGTGGATCCCTTGGGGAGGGGAGATCCGGAGAGATCCCACCAAGGGAAGCGTTGCCAAGAGGACTCTGCAGCCCCGCCGGGAGAGGGGAGAGATCTCCAGGTACTGGGAGTGGATCCCTTGGGGAGGGGAGATCCCACCGGATCCCATCAAGGGAAGCCTTGCCAAGCGGTCTCTGCAGCCCCGCCAGGAGAAATCTCCAGGCACTGGGAGTGGATCCGTTGGGGAGGGGAGATCCCACCAAGGGAAGCCATGCCAAGCGATCTTCTGCGGCCCCGCAAGAGCCCAGCCAGGAAAGGTGGGAGACCGCCGAGCATTCCGGAAGGGAATCGCTTGGGGAGGGGAGATGATCCGAAGAGATCCCACCGGATCCCATCAAGGGAAGCCTTGCCAAGCGATCTCTGCAGCCCCGCCAGGAGAGATCTTCAGGCACTGGGAGTGGATCGCTTGGGGAGGGGAGATGATCCGGAGAGATCCCTCCAGATCTCTTGCAAAATGATCCCTGCAGGCAACCCAGCCCAGCCCAGCCGGGAGAGGTGGGAGATCGCCGGGCCCCAGGAATGGATCGCTTGGGGCGGGGTGGGGAGATCCGGAGATCTAGGGAATCTCTGCAGAGCTGCAGCTGTCGTTTTCCTCTGGTTCGAATGGCGGCCGAGGCTGGGCTTTTTCCGCCCCCGGGAGGAAAACTCCCTCCGGCCGCCAAGCCCTCGATCGCCGCCCCAGACCCCCGAATCCCACCTGGCTTTGCCTGCACTCCGCAGCCCCCCTCTCCGTCTTTCTGCGGGGCTGGTCGGTCCCCGGGGACTCGCTCTCTGGACGCCCCCAGGCTCCGAGGCGCCTGGCCGTGAGGTTGGGAGGGACTGGCAGAACGGGGGTCGGACCCCGGTTTCGAACTCGGCTCCCGAGTGCGAGAGGTTCCCCCATATGTGCGCCAGATGTGGGGGGGGAATCCTGCTCCCCACCCGCCTTTGCCTTTGGGAAGGAGCCACTCGGAACCGGCCTCAAGTGGGCTTGGCTGCTGGAGAGGGAGCCGGTGAATTGGAAATGGCAATACTGCAGCTAGTAGCCCTGATGATGTTACCTAGTTTGGGTCATGAAACGTCTGCAAGAAAGCAAGGAAGCTCAAAGAGCACCAAGGACCCCACAGTCCTCCTCCCTCTTCCCCTCCTCCTCCTCCTCTCCAGAAACCCTACTCCCTTCTAGCACTGATGATGTTACCTAGTATGGTAATGAAACATCTGCAAGCAAACAAGCAAGCTCAAAGAGCACCAAGGACCCCACAACCCTCCTCCTCCTCTTCCCCCTCCTCTTCCATTCCACAAACTCTACTCGCTTCTAGCCTGATGGTGTTACCTAGTTTGGTAATGAAACGTCTTCAAGAAAACCATCAACCTCAGAGAGCACCAAGGATCCCACGGTCCTCCCCCTTCTCCTCCCCGTCCCCTTCCTTTTCCATTCCACAAACCCCACTCCCTACTAGCACTGATGCTGTTACCTAGTTTGGTAATGAAACTTCTGCAAGAAAAGCATCTGCATTTTTCTTGCAATCAGAAATGTTATCGAGAAGACCAGAGAGGATAACGGAGCAAATCAGGGTGTTTTTTTTCCCTCTCCTGAAAGTTAAAAACAACAACAACAACAACAACAACAACAACAACAATAATAATAATAATAAAGTTTGCAAATGGATGGCTTTTAAGCTTCATTAGGAAATAGGGTGCCTTTCTATGATGGGGGGTGGATGGGTGTGAAATATTAATTAAATATTAATTATTGTGGATTCCTTATCAGTGGCAGGTTGGTACTTTCTGTATTCAGCTCACACGGAATTAAGTTTCAGAGGAAAGCGGCTCAGGCTGTAAGAAGCCTGTTATTAAACACAGCTGCCTGCAATTACTGCAGGTTCAAGCCCGGCCCAAGGTTGACTCAGCCTTCCATCCTTTATAAGGTAGGTAAAATGAGGAGCCAGATTGCTGGGGGGGCAATAAGTTGACTTTGTATATAAATATACAAATAGAATGAGACTATTGCCTTACACAATGTAAGCCGCCCTGAGTCTTCGGAAAAGGGCGGGATATAAATGTAAAAAAAAAAAAAAAAGGAGCAGAAATTGGGCGCTGCGAATTATTACGGTTGCGGGATTGAGAGTTGTTGTGTTCAATTGCTTTGTCCCAGAGGGATTGCTTAATTTGCGCCTTCAACAAAGCTAGACATAAAATTTGAGTCAACTTCTTTGGACTTCGGCAATTTTAGAAGGTAACGGTACGGTTTTGCAATAGCTTTCTTTAAAAAAAATTCAGCGAGTCCAGATTGCTAAATAATTGTTTTGGAAAAACAGCTATTTGGAATGTCAGAGACTGAATGGAAAAATGGTGCTTAATTGAGATATTAGCATGCATGGTGTTTAGTCTGTTTTTTTTAATTCTTTTCCCCAAAGACTATCTGGGTTTGTTTTTTTTAGCTGGTGAATAGGATCGAATTCACAAATGAAAAGGCAGGCAGTTCAATTCGGTTGCTATGGTTCGAGCATTCTCCATCATTCACATGGAAATGTGCTGTGTTGGCTTTTCAGGAAAGTATTACATAATCCTCGCCTGCCAAATTTGTATTCTGCGCTGCCTTATTCTATATTTGCATATAAAGCCGATGTAATTTAGATATTGTTAAGAGGCAGGCATTCTACGCAGTAAGTAAACTAGCAGTAAGTAAACTAGCCATCAGAAGAAATCATAAAAATAAGACCCACCTCAACAGAAAAATATATATATACGTGAGACTGACAATTGCTCCTGATAATTTAACCTGTCCAGTAGGATACGTATGCAGTAGTCCTCGACTTACGACCGCAATTTCTGTGGCTAAGTGAGACAGTTGTTAACCAAGTTTTGCCTCGTTGTAGGAACTTCCTTTTTTTTAATTATTATTTTTTTGCAAACGTGTCAAATCAATGCATGAACAGTGTGGCCTCTGAGTGCTATACGTTCTAATACAAATAAAACTAGTAAAATTAATCATAGTTATTACATTCAATCAACTTATATATTTCTAATAATGATACACAATTATAATAAGTGGCAATCTGTCATTGTTCAATTATTCCATGTTTTCTCTTATTGTTACTTTATTTTATTACATAAAAGTGTCTGCACTAACATTCCCCTTTCTCTTCTTTCTATCACCTATTCTAACTTTTAATCAGGTCACCTTTTACTGAAAAAACATTTTCTTTCTATCTTACTTGGCTTCTAGTCGTGTCACCTACCTGAAACAAAAAAAAGAAAAGAAAAGAAAAGAGAGAGAGAGAGAGAGAGAGAAAAGGAAAAGCAAATCAGAACAACAACAAAGAAAAGAAATCATTTTTCCATCGTCTCTTGCCCGCTTCAATACTTTGGTTGCTATGCTTTTTTTAATTTGCCTCCCAACTTCCTCTCTAGGATCTTTGTCTCTATCTGTAACTACTTCTTGACTATTCAATCTAGATATTTCTCCCACCTCTACCCTCTTCCACTGCCTAGTTTCCAAAATTTATGCCCAAGCTTCTGTCTCCCTTCTAGACATATCTTCCAACCTGTCGTGAAATCCAAATTTTTTCACTACCAGTTCTGTGGGCGTGGCTTGGTGGGCATGGTGTGGTGTGGCTTGGTAGGTGTGGCTTGGTGGGCATGGCAGGGGAACTATACTGCAAAATCCCCATTTTTTGGTCGACCCGGCTCCCATATAACACCGATCCTGCGCAGGCTGCACTGGCTGCCTGTGGTTTTCCGAGTGCACTTCAAGGTGTTGGTTACCACCTTTAAAGCGCTCCATGGCATAGGACCGGGATATCTTCGGGACCGCCTTCTGTTACCACATGCCTCCCACCGGCCGGTACGCTCCCATAGAGAGGGTCTTCTCAGGGTGCCGTCAGCCAAACAGTGTAGGCCGGCGACCCCCAGGGGGAGAGCCTTCTCTGTGGGGGCACCTACCCTCTGGAATGAGCTTCCCCCAGGACTTCGACAACTTCCTGACCTCCGGACCTTTCACCGCGAGCTTAAAACATATCTATTCTTCCGAGCAGGACTGGCTTAATAGGGTTTTTAAACATGGATTTTATTGGGGTTTATTTTATATTTTGTATTGTATTTTAAATTTAGGCTTTTGGAATAAGTTTTTTAAATAGTGTTTTTATTGAAATGTATTGTATTATTTTATCTGCCTGTTCACCGCCCTGAGTCCTTCGGGAGAAGGGTGGTATAAAAATTAAATTATTATTATTATTATTATTATTATTATTATTATTATTATTATTATTATTATTATTATTATTATTATTATTATTCCCTCCCCACTCCTGGGGGAAGGATATTGCAAAATCTCCATTCCCACCCCACTCTGGGGCCAGCCAGAGGTGGTATTTGCCGGTTCTCTGAACTACTCAAAATTTCCGCTACGGGTTCTCCAGAACCTGCTGAATTTCACTCCTGCTTCCAACTCTCTTAATACATTTCCCCCCTGGTTTAATTCGTCAACCACTGCTATTTTCATTGTTGTTGCCTTCTTGGCTTCTTCTTCCTTCATTTCTTCGGTTGATTCCTCCCTTCCTTTCCTGGGCGTCTCGATCTTTACTCATCCTCCCTCGTATGGCGTTGTATGAACTTCCTAATAGTGGTTCAGTAAATTAGTAACATGGTTGTTGAGTGAACCTGGCTTCCCCATTGACTTTTCCTTGTCAGAAGGTCGCAAAAGGGGATCGCGTGACCCCGGGGATCACTGCAACCGTCATAAATATGAACCACTTGTCAATCATTCGAGTTTTGATCCCGTGACCGAAGGGATGCTGCAACGGTCATAAGTATGAAAAACGTAGTCCTAAATCACTGTTTTCTGGGGCGTTGTAACTTTGAACAGTCACTAAATAAATGTTGTGAGTTAAGGACTTAATAATAATAATAATAATAATTTAATTTTTATACCGCCCTTCTCCTGAAGGACTCAGGGCGGTGAACAGGCAAATAAAATAGTACAATATATTACAATAAAACACATTTTAAAAAACTTATTCAAAATAGCCTAAATTTAAAATACCATACAAAATATAAAAAAAATAAACCCCAATAAAATCCATATTTAAAAACCCTATTTAAGCCAGTCCTGCTCGAAAGAATAGATATGTCTTCAGCTCATGGCGAAAGGTCCGGAGGTCAGGACGAAGTCCTGGGGGAAGCTCATTCCAGAGGTAGGTGCCCCCACAGAGAAGGCTCTCCCCCTGGGGGTCGCCAGCCTACACTGTTTGGCTGACGGCACCCTGAGAAGACCCTCTCTATGGGAGCGTACCGGCCGGTGGGAGGCATGTGGTAACAGAAGGCGGTCCCGAAGATATCCCGGTCCTAAGCCATGGAGCGCTTTAAAGGTGGTAACCAACACCTTGAAGTGCACTCGGAAAACCACAGGTAGCCAGTGCAGCCTGCGCAGGATCGGTGTTATATGGGAGCCACGAGTGGCTCCCTCTATCACCCGCGCGGCCGCATTCTGAACCAACTGTAGTCTCCGGGTGCACCTCAAGGGGAGCCCCATGTAGAGAGCATTGCAGTAGTCCAGGCAAGAAGTGACGAGGGCGTGAGCGACCGTGCATAAGGCATCCCGGTCTAGAAAGGGGCGCAACTGGCAGACCAGGCGAACCTGGTAAAAAGCTCTCCTGGAGACAGTCGCTAAGTGTTCTTCAAAAGACAACCGTCCATCCAGGAGAATGCCCAGATTGCGTTCCCATAGTTCATCTGAAGAAATCCAGAATTGGGAAGGGCTAAAGTTGACCGTTGCAGTCTGTGTCTTAATTTGAATTTTCTTTTCCCATCCGGTTGCTTGAATCAAAAGTGTTTTTTAAAAGATGTTTTTTAAAATTCCACCAACTTCAAAGCAAGGCAAGAAAAACTCTCCTCAAACTACCGGTCGTCCAACCTGTGAAATCCCCTTGTTATCTCAAAACTCAAGAGGTCCGATTAATGCTTTAAAAACCAGGAACAGAAATTTTTGCGGAATGCGTGGCCTTTCGGTTAAACTTATTATCGGAAATCCTTTCACATTTGACCCAGTGTTAGGGAGAATTGTAAACCTGACTTCTCGGTGTTAAACTAAGGTGTGTTATAAGAATGTTCTTTTTATCTTTATTTTTTTTTCCTGCAATCGTTTCCTGCATTGGGAGGAAGAATGGAAGATTCTGGATTCGATATTTTGTTTGTTTGTTTGTGCCTCGTCTCAGATTCTCAGGCAGGGACCGTTTAATTTTTTATTCATTTTTTTAAAGAGCAAAATAGGGTTTTAGGCTTCCACAAGAACATTTGTACATTGTACTCAGGCTCTCCAAAGTACAAAATGTGCCCAGCGTTTTCAACGGCAACATGATTGGCAGTCTCTCATTTTCCACGGAATAATATCTTACAACACCATTTAATTTGTGTATCATTGAATCTGTCCTTCCTAGAAAGATCTTTGGGGTTTGAAGGACCTTGGAAATCTACGTTTTCTAAGGCCTGTTTAAACATTGAACAGCTGCGAGTAAAGCATCATACGAGTAGACCGGCCTAGTGAAACCTCTTCATATTCTGGTAAATTGTCAGTACCAGTAGTCCTCGACTTACGACCACAATTGAGCCCACAGTTTATGTGAGACAACTTGTTAAGTGAGTTTTGCCCTTTTTACGACTTTTTCCTGACGCGTTTGTTAAGCGAATCGCCGCAATTGTTAGGTCAGTCACTCGGTTGTTAAGTGAATCTGCCTTTCCCCCTTGACTTTGCTTGTCAGAAGGTCACAAAAGGGGAACACGTGACCACCACCACCCCCGGGACACTGCAACCGTCATAAATATGAAGCAGCTGTCAATCATTTGAATTTTGATCGCGTGACCAAAGGGATGTTGCAACGGTCGTAAGTGTGAAAAACGGTCTTTTCAGGGCCGTTGTAACTTTGGAACGGTCGCTAAAGGAACGGTTGTGAGTTGGAAACTATCTGTACCTAGTTTTTGAGATCTATATGCTTTCAAAGTTTACCGTCTTTTTTTTTTTATACTCTCGACTGATCTTATGCCTTCAGAATATTTCTCAAACTTGGCAACTTTACTATGCAGGCTCCCGGAAGAGTCGACAGCACATTTCTTCTCTGCTTCCAGGCCTTTCAGCCGGGTTTGGAAGCTGCAAAGGAAGCCATTCTCAATGCTGGGTGGGCACCACATGGCAAGAAGTACTAGGCTGCTGCTCTCTTGCAAGCGGGGCAGGAGTTTGCAGGCGAGGGGGATGGATGAATGGATGGGAGGCGGGCGGACGAGCGCTGAGAACGCTGGGGAGAGAGAACGAGAGGCAGCTCCCAATCAGCTCAGCTGATCTGTGCTTCGTGATTAAGGGGCCCAGCTGCCATTAGCTGACCGGGGAAAGGAAGGGCTGACTCCGGTGCTGGCCACACCCACCCTTCACTCGGGCTTATTTTCGGGAAATCAGGCTTGGCCTTATTTTCAGGACATGTCTTATTTTCAGGGAAACACGGAATATCATTATCATATTCTTTTAATGACCTCATAATCCCTTGCGGGGTGGTGTTTGGGTAACTGAATGGAGCTGTGTGTTTACTGGCCAGATGCCCTTCCTGTCATCAATGTGGAGTTTTGTTCGGCGGATACATTCTCATTGTGCCCAGAGGGAGAAATTGTTGTGTCGCGCCCACTTTCACTGCAGCCGGGGCCTTCTTATCTGCTTCCGAACGCTGAGGAATGTCCTAGTATGCCTCCCGGCCCCAGCCCTGGCTCCATGCCCAGACAGGCTGAGGAGGAAGAAGTACCTCCAGCCCCCAGCTCTGGCTCCATGCCCAGGCAAACGGAACAACTAGATCCCTCCCCCTCCCCCACAGCATGTGAGCCTGAGGAAGGTCAATTACCAACAGCTGCAGACTGGAGTGACCCTCGCTTCAGAAGAATTGATAGGCGGCGGCGACAGAAGGAAGGGAGGGGCAGGCCTGGATAAGTGCTGAGTCATGGAGCCACACCCCATGGCCTATATAAAGGATCTGCTTCCTGGCATTCTCTGAGTCAGGCAAAGTCTAATATATCTTGCTGAAGTCACTTTCTGGTCTCCTACCTGCCTTGAGAACTTTGCTAGGACTTTGGCAGAGCTGCAGAGGCACGCCTGATTCGGATTTCCTTGACCCGGTCGTCAGCGGAGGAGTGGGACACGACAGAAATATCTATCTCTACCTAGAATTGAACTCACAGCCTCCTGATTGTGAGGTGAGAGCTTCACCTCTAGGCCACCACACCCCTCAGGAATATATCTACCTCTACCTCTATCCCTACTCCTATCCCTACCTCTACCTACCTGCCTACCTATCATCTATCTATCTGTCTGAGCCTGTTTCCTGCCTGCAGGGTTTAAAGTGTGAAAAAATGTCACAAGTGTTGAATCGGGTGACGGAAGAGACAAGACACGGCTTGACTAACAGGAACAGCTCTTTATTGAAGTAGATCACTATAATCCGGTATATCATTATCATCTTCTTTTAATGACCCCGTAATCCCTTGCATAAGGGTGGAGTCTGGGCAACTGAATGGAGCTGTGTGTTTACGGCCGGATGCCCTTCCCTGTCACCAATGCGGAAGTTTGTTCAGCAGATACATTCTTATTGTGCCCAGAGAGAAAAATATCTCTCTCTACCTAGAATTGATAGAGATAGAGATAGGTAGAGATATCTCTACCTAGAATTGAAGGGATGCGGTGGCTTAGTGGCTAAGACACTGAGCTTGTCGATCGAAAGGTCAGCAGTTCAGCGGTTCGAATCCCTAGTGCCACGTAATGGGGTGAGCTCCCGTTACTTGTCCCAGCTTCTGCCAACCTAGCAATTTCGAAAGCACGTAAAAATGCAAGTAGAAAAATAGGGACCACCTTTGGTGGGAAGGGAACAGTGTTGAGTCATGCCGGCCACATGACCATGGAGACGTCTTCGGACAGTGCTGGCTCTTCAGCTTTGAAATGGAGATAAGCACCGCCCCCTAGAGTCGGGAACGACTAGCACATATGTGCGAGGGGAACCTTTACCTTTACCTTTTACCTAGAATTGAACCCACAGCCTCCTGATTGTGAGGTGAGAGCTCCAACTCTAGGCCACCGCACCCCTCAGGAATATAGCTACCTCTACCTCTTTCCCTACCCTTACTCCTACCCCTACCTCTACCTACCTTCTATCTTACCTATCTATCTATCTATCTGAGCCTGTTTCCTGCCTGCAGGGTTTAAAATGTGAAAAAACGACACAAGTGTTGAATCGGGCGATGAAAGAGACAGGATGCGGCTTGACTAACCAGAATAGCTCTTTACTGAAGTAGATCGGTACAACCCAGCGGCTGGTCCGCCTGACAGCTTGCCCTTTTATAGGGAGCTGTCAGACGGCCCAGCCAGTGAGAGTAAACCATTTTTCTGGCAGACCTGAGTGAAGCCTATGCTCACTCCATATTTGGTCTACCTGCATGTTCAAGAACAAGACTGCACACACAATTGGGGCAGAAGCCAAGAAGAAAGAAAACGAGCAAACTGCAATGGAAACACCTTCCTTTTCACCCAGCCAAGCCAGGTGGAACCGCTTCCTCCATCTTCTGCAAATTGCTATGTGATAAAAGGAAACAGATATTTTGTGCCAAGTACCCCAAGATCTTAATCAACTAATAGCAGTAGCAACATTCTTCAACTTCCGGTTCAGTGAGATTAACTATTTAAGTAGATGTTGTGGGTGAAGACTCATAAGGAATCTGCTAGCTTCTTCTCCGTTTTTTTCCAAAAACTGCCGTGAACTAGAACTCGCTTCTTCAGACACGGTTTGGGTAGGTCAAAGATTTTCTAATTTTTTCTGCCAAGGCAGATGGGTCCAAATTTCTATGAACAAACGCTTTCAGTTAATTAAAAAAAAAGATTTAGATTAGAGCAGGCGGGATGCATAAAGAGGGCACCGATTTGAACATACTTTTTGCAAACAGTTAACTTTAGTAACTTTTAAAGTTACGATGCCTAACTACTCACTTCTAAAGGTGAGTAGCTTCTTACTAGGAAATGTGGAAAGAGTGTGTGCGCTTATTTATCAGTTACTCACAGATTGGACTCTTGGTTGCTTTCAAAAGTGTTATTTTTCTGACGTCAGAAAATTTAGGCTTGGGCTCCTGTAGTCAGCTTTTGGGAGAGATTTTGGGTTTCTAATCTGTGCAAGTCCAATACTCGGTTCTAATGTTGGAACAAATGTCCGTTTGGGTTCAGTTCCAATTGGGAAGAAAGACACTGGAAATATGGAGATCGCTTGGAAAGATGGTTGAATGGTGGACAGGACCACATGGGTTTTTTGGGTCCTGGCCAAAAAGAGCACATGGAATGGATATATTTATTTATTTATTTATTTTTATTTATTTATTATATTTGTATACCGCCCTTCTCCCGAAGGACTCAGGGCGGTTCACAGACAGTAAAAGACAAAATACATATAATACAAATTAAAAACTATATAAAAAAATTGATTCGATTAATGGCCTAAAATTTTTTAAATACAATTAAAACCCCGTTTAAAACCCCTAATTCAAAACCCCGGTTTAAAACTATGTTCAAGCTAGTCCTGCACGTCGAAACAACAGCGTCTTCAGCTCGCGGCAAAAGGTCTGGAGGTCGGGGAGTTGACGAAGCCCCGGAGGCAGCTCGTTCCAGAGGGCGGGAGCCCCCACAGAGAAGCCCCCCCACTCACCCCCAGAGGTCGCCAGCCGACATTGTTATTTATACACTCCTGGGTCCTGCCTTAGAGTTTACTCTTCCTGTACAAGAAATGTATTCCATTGGCTGTCAGACTTCCAGGGGGGTGGGGGTCTTAGCTAACTTTGTAGACCAGGCCTGGTTGAATCTTGCTGGGTGGTGATGTGATGAAGGGGCTTTGGGCAATTCCTATTATGGCTTAATGGCTTTGTCCTGGTTTGGATCTTGAGTGAGGGCTAATCCTATCATGTCCTGAGAGCCATGACTTTTGTGTTGTAGATAAGCTGGCCCAGCCTTTTGTCTTGTAAATAACCAAAATATCTGCTGAGGGCAGGGAACTGGGACTGAGTTTCTGTCTTAAGATTTCTATTTCTCTTTTAGGGGAAATATTCTGCCTTTTTAATATTTCCTAGAAAATTTCATTTTTCTAGGAGAGGGGTGGGTGCTAACTTCCTCCACTAACATGCCTCTGCGTGCTTAAAATTTACCTATCTTGTGGGTATCTATATCTAGATACAGGTAGTCCTTGACTTACAACCACAATGGAGTCCCAAATGTATGTTGCTAAGAGATACATTTGCTAAGTGAGTTTTGCCCCATTTTACTTCCCCCTGGTTTACGTCAAGTGCCTGATCTTCGGACTTTTCGCCGTGAGCTGAAAACGCACCTATTTATTCAAGCGGGACTGGCTTAAAAGTTTTATTAAATTTTTAATTGGGGCTATTTATAAATTTTAGGGTTTTAAATTGTTTTAAATTTCTGCCATTCCTGTAATATGCTTGGTTTTAGTTTTGTTTTAATGTGTATATTGTGGGGTTTTTATTTTTTGGCTGTACACCGCCCTGAGTCCTTCGGGAGAAGGGCGGTATAAAAATCTAATAAAATAAATAAAATAATAAATACAACCTTTCTTGCCACCGTTGTTAAGTGAATCGCTGCAGTGATTGAGTTAATTAACATGGTTGTTAAGTGAATCTGGCTTCCCCCATTGACTTTGCTTGTCGGGAGGTCTCAAAAAGGGATCACGTGACTCTGGGACCCCGCCACCGTCATAAATATGAGCTGCCAACCGTCCAAATTTTGATCACGTAACCATGAGGATGCTGCATTGGTCGTACAGTAAGTGTGAACAATGGTCCTACATTCCTTTTTTCAGTGCCGTCATAACATTGAACGGTCACTAAATGAACTGTTGTTTAAGTTGAGGGTTACCTGTATGCATGTCTATGCTTGTATGTCATGCTCTGTTCTAATGAAGACATGTTCCAACTTTGCAAGCCTCTGGAGACCCGAGATCAGAAATGGTATTCGGCAGGTTCTGACCAGTTCTGGCGAACTGGTAGCGGAAATTTTGAGTAGTTCGGAGAACCGGTAAATACCACCTTTGACTGCCCCCCCCCCATCTATTCTCTGCTTCCCGAGTCCCAGCTAATTGGGAGGAAATGGGGATTTTGCAATAACCTTCCCCTGCCATGCCCACCAAGCCATGCCACACCCACCAAACCAGCCCACAGAGCAAGTAGTAAAAATATTTGAATCCCATCACTGCCACAGATCTCTCTCATTTTTTAATAACTGGATTAGCAAACCAGGGCAGCCTTTGTTTTGATGTCGACAGAAGAACAAGAGTTCATTTTAATCAATCGTTAGCTGTACAGAGTACAAATATAGAATAGAATAGAATAGAATAGAATAGAATAGAATAGAATAGAATAGAATAGAATAGAATAGAATAGAATTTTTTATTGGCCAAGTGTGATTGGACACACAAGGAATTTGTCTTGGTGTATATGCTCTCAATGTACATAAAAGAAGAGATACGTTCATCAAGAATCATAAGGTACTACACTTAATGATAGTCATAGGGTAAAATAAACAATCAGGAAACAATATCAATATAAATCGTAAGGCTACAACAACAAAGTTACAGTCATAAGTGGAAGGAGATGGGTGATGGGAACGATGAGAAGATTAATAGTAGTGCAGATTTAGTAAATAGTTTGACAGTGTTGAGGGAATTATTTGTTTAGCAGAGTGATGGCCTTCGGGAAAAAACTGTCCTTGTGTCTAGTTGTTCTGGTGTGCAGTGCTCTATAGCGTCGTTTTGAGGGTAGGAGTTGAAACAATTTATGTCCAGGATATGAGGTATCTGTAAGTATTTTCACAGCCTTCTTTTTGACTCATGCAGGATACAGGTCCTCAATGGAAGGCAGGTTGGTAGCCATTGTTTTTTCTGCAGTTCTAATGATCCTCTGAGGTCTGTATCTGTCTTGTTGGGTTGCAGAACCAAACCTGTACAAACATTAGCTGTACAGAGTCCTGGAAAACATTTACTAATTCCAAGATGTGCAAAATTTGCTGAGTTGTATTTAAAAAAAAAAAGCAAACCCTCTGGAATCTAATTTCATCTCAGAGTTCAAAAGGGTAAATGCAGCAGGGATGGGTGCGAGATTCTTGGCAAGCCAAAGAAATATTGCTTGTTATTTTTTATTATTATTATTATTTTAGAAAATTTAAATGGTTGCTCACTCACACCAGGTATCTCTGGGCAGCTTACAAAAAAACAAGAAGAAGAAAACAATATACAGCAATAAAAACAATAGTTCCCCCATCACCCTGATAACAGCAATCATTCATGGTTATTGTGCTTAAATTTATGGAAAATGCTGTCTGCAATAAATTATTATCCCTTTGATAATATAGGTAGTCCTCAGCGTACGACTCACAATGGAATCTGAAATTGCTGTTGTGAAATTGGTTAAGTGAATTTTGTGCCATTTTACGACCTTTCTTGCTGCCGTTGTTAAGTGAATCACTGCAGTTGTTAAGCTGGTAACGCAATTGTTTAGAGAACCTGGCTTCCCCCTTGACTTTGTTTGTCACTTCAACCTTCATAAATATGAGTCGGTTGCCAAGTATCTGAATTTTAATCACATGACCCTGAGAATGCCAGAACGGCCGTTAAGTGTGAAAAATGTTCATGAGTCACTTTTGTACTTTGTTTTAGCTTTGAACGATCATGAAATGAACTGTTGTACGTCGAGGGTTACCCATTGTACTTTTAACGTACAAAATAGCTCTACATGGCTCAGTGTCTAAGGCGCTGAGCTTATCAATCGAAAGGTCGGCAGTTCAGCGGTTCGAATCCCTAGCGCCGAATAACGGGGTGAGCTCCCGTGACTTGTCCCAGCTTCTGTCAACCTAGCAGTTTAAAAGCAGGTAAAAAATGCAAGTAGAACAAATAGGGACCACCTTTGATGGGAAAGTAACAGCGTTTCGTGCACCTTTGGCATTGAGTCATGGCGGCCACATGACCACAGAGATGTCTTCGGACAGCGCTGGCTCTTCGGCTTTGAAACGGAGATGAGCACCGCCCCCTAGAGTCAGGAACGACTAGCACATATGTGCGAGGGGAACCTTCACCTTTACTTATAGTTTTATCATGACTTCGTTTCCCTTCCCTAAAATGTTTTAGAGAATATTTTGTCACTGTCACATTGATTTTACAGGACAATTTCTCCTCATAACTCTCCACTTACTATTGCATATAAAAATCCACTGGCTCGCCAGATAACGTTCTCTACGGAGTTCCTGTATTTCGATCAGCTACTTATAAAATTATAAACCTTCACAAAAAGCTTGTAATTCAGCCAAAGCTTTAGCTTCTCTTCCCGGAACGCAGCAACAGGGCCAAGTAGTGATTACTGAACATAATTCAGTCCTCAACAAACTTCTTTTATTAAAGCAGCTGAGAATTAATTCATTCTTAGCTTCATCCAAAACAAAATTCTTAATAACCAGTCCGTTGGCCGTATCGCCAAACTTTGATGCCTGCCAAAGGCTTTTCTTGGCGAAAACCTCACAAAGTTCAAGAGAGGCTGACAAGAAGCCCAGAAATCAACGTTGCTTTTCTACAAAGAATCCAACGGCTCATTGCTGCTCTTTTAAGCCTTACATCTTACATCTTACAAATGACCCCCACCCCTGATAAAGACCTTGGAATTTTCATATCAAATGATCTAAGTGCCAAAGCCCACTGCAACTACATTGCAAAAAAGGCTTTAAGAGTTGTAAACCTAATCTTGCGTAGCTTCTCCAAAAACACTACACTACTAACCAGAGCATACAAAACATTTGCTAGACCAATTCTTGAATACAGCTTGTCTGCCAGGAACCCATACCACATTTCAGACATTAATACAATTGAACGTGTCCAGAAATATTTTACAAGAAGAGTTCTCCACTCCTCTGAATACAACAAAATACCTTATGCCATCAGACTTGAAATCCGGGGTTTAGAAAACTTAGAATTCCGCCACCTTCAACATGACCTGAGTTTAACTCATAGAATCATCCATTACAATGTCCTTCCTGTTGAAGACTACTTCAGCTTCAATTGCAACAATACAAGAGCAAACAATAGATTTAAACTTAATGTTAACCGCTTCAATCTTGATTGCAGAAAATATGACTTCAGTAACAGAGTTATTAATGCTTGGAACACACTACCACTACCACTAGACTCTGTGGTATCTACTCAAAATCCCCAAAAGCTTTAACCAAAAATTGTCTACTATTGACCTCACCCCATTCCTAAGAGGTCTGTAAGGGGCGTGCATAAGAGCACATACGTGCCTACCGTTCCTGTCCCATTGCTTCCTTTCATTATATCCAATTAATATAATTACATACTTATGCTTATATATATGCTTACATTGTATAATTATTTCATGCATATGCTTATATATACTGTTGTGACAAAATAAAATAAAATGAAATAAAAAAAATCTTATGGCCTTACTCCTGAGTTGTCCTTTTTTCTTCAGCTGCTCTTGCCTTCTGGCAGCTCTTCGCATGCGTGCACTGGGAACAGGCTCCTCCTGTTCTTCTGCCTCTCTGCTGTCCGCCTCTGGAGGCTCTGGAGTCCATGCATCGCTCCCAGATGGCCCTGGCCCCATCTCTGCCTCCTACGCAGAGCCTTCCCCTGACTCCAAGACTGGCCCATTGTCCTCCCCAGCCTCCTCACTGTCCGACTCCGCTGCCAGGTCTGCTGGCAGACCAAAACAAGGGCAAGCTGACACTGTTTAAAAGCCAAAACATGCTTCTTGTCATGAATCTGTTGAAAGAATTCTACCATGTTTCCCTGAAAATAAGACCCTGTCTTATATTTTTTTTTTTGTTTGTTTACATTTATACCCCGCCCTTCTCCGAAGACTCAGGGCGGCTTACAGTGTATTCTTTTGAACCCTGAAATAAGTGCTTGGCCTTATTGCCATGCGCTCAAAAGCCCGATTGGGCTTATTAGCAGGGGATGTCTTATTTTGGGGGGAACAGGGTAATGCCTGCAATGCGAAGACTTGCTCTTAAAACATTCTTGATGTGAAAACGTGGAGGAAGGATTTGCAGATAGAGGGGAGAAGGTTTTTAGGGTATGCCTGGGTTTTCCCTCCCCTCTTCCTTTAATGTTCCAATTAAGAAAGAGAAATAACTTTTTTCTTTTTTCTTTTCCTATCCCTAGTTCATCACCAAATGAAATGGACGAAGAGCAGCCATGCAATTCCAATTTGAAAGAAGAAGAAGTAAAGAAACGTCAGCATTCGAATCAAGGTTCCCGGGGTAGCAATTCTTCCAGGACGTCGAGAAAAAGCTTCCGGTTGGATTATCGGCTGGAGGAAGATGTAACAAAGTCAAAGAAAAGTAAAGATGGCCGGTTTATGAATCCCTGGTCAACCTGGAAACCGGTAACCATCCCAAATGTCTTGAAGTGGATTTTTACAGAAAAAGACAACAGCAAAGTCCCGAGTTCAAAACAGGTAAAACGCATTCACAATTTTCGGAAAACGCCGCCTGCAAATAAATTGAAGATGACCTATACTTTAATTATCGGACATCGTAGCACCCTAGAATAATTTCAGGCGTGAAGCAGACATAGCTATTTACGTGCGAATGCGACAAAACAATCCTAATCCAGCATCGCATGTCGATGCACTTGGCAAATATCCTTCTTGCTAAAGAATTTATAGTGCCGTCCCGATACATATTTGGTTTATATTTTTCCTCTTTGATATTCTGGTACCTTACCTTGTGGGCTTTAGAATCCAGGAGGTAAAGAGAAAAATTTGGTAGTTTTGTTGAGTTTTGTTCTTTATTTCCATAGAAAGCGTAAGTTTCTTTGAATCAGTCTTTAAATTTAATGTGGTTAATAAAAAGTAGTCTATTCAAGTATTAGCATCACTGACTTGAAGCTGCTTCACCAGTAGAGTGGCATTTTTTACTACCGGTTCTGTGGGCGTGGCTTGGTGGGCGTGGCTTGGTGGGCGTGGCAGGGGAAGGATACTGTAAAATCTCCATTCCCTCTCCACTCCAGGGTAAGGATACTGAAAAATCCCCATTTCCTCCCGATTAGCTGGGAGTCGGGAGGCAGAGAATAGATGGGGGGGCGGCAGTCAAAGGTGGTATTTACCAGTTCTCCAAACTACTCAAAATTTCCGCTACCGGTTCTCCAGAACTGATCAGAACCTGCTGAAACCCACCTCTGGCATGCTCCATCACTGGAGAGTTCAGAAATGGCCGGGATGATATGTGATGGCGAACCTTTCCGGTACGTGGAAATGTCATGCGCGCACTTGTCGGGGCCGTGCTCCGGAAAAGCTGAACTTCTGTGTTCTAGTGTGGATGCACGCCCGATGATCAGCTGGCCAGCACGCATGTGCACACCGGTTTTCGACACTGCTGTACAAACTTCTAGGTTCTGTCGCGCATGCGCACCCGACAATCAGATGGCTGCCGCGCAGGCATACACTGGTTTTCAGCCCTGCCACACGCGGGAAAGACAGCTGATCATTGCACGTACATGCGCGCCAGAAACCCAGAAGACAAACAGCCAAGGCAGTGCATGCTGGGCGACATTGTTGTGCCTCGTCCGCTTTCCCCACAGCCGGGGCCTTCTTATCTGCTTTTGAACGCTGAGGAATGTCCTAGCATGCCTCCCGGCCCCAGCCCTGGCTCCATGCCCAGACAGGCTGAGGAAGAAGAAGCGCCTCCAGCCCCCAACCCTGGCTCCATGCCCAGGCAAGCGAACAACTAGACCCTCCCTCCCCACAGCATGTGAGCCTGAGGAAGGTCAATTACCAACAGCTGCAGACTGGAGTGACCCTCGCTTCAGGAGAATTGATAAGCGGCGTCAACAGAAGGAAGGGAGGGGCAGGCCGGGATAAGTGCTGAGTCATGGAGCCACACCCCATGGCCTATATAAAGGATCTGCTTTCTGACATTCTCTGAGTCAGGCAAAGTCTACCTTATCTTGCTGAAATCACTTTCTGGTCTCCTGCCTGCCTTGAGAACTTTGCTAGGACTTTGGCAGAGCTGCAGAGGCACACCTGATTCGGATTTCCCTGACCCGGCCGTCAGCGGAGGAGTGGGACACGACAGACATGGCTTTGCGTGCCACTTTGGGTTATAGGGTCTCCTGCTTTGAGCAGGGGTTGGACTAGAAGACCTCGAAAGTCCCTTCCAGATCTAGGATTCTCTGAGTTAGGGCCACTAAGTGCCAACGGTCGTAACCCAAGTCATCCTATGACTTGATTCTATGACTTTTTTTGGCAGCATCCGTTTAGCGAACGCAGATGTTGTAAAGCCAAATACCCCAGTCAAAAAGCGACCCCTTGGGTTGTTAAGTGGACACTATGGCCATTTTTTTCTTCTTCCTGGAAACAGGAAATAAATGCTGTTTTCCCGAAAAAGCAGAGTAGATCGTGGTCACGTGACCACAGGACCCTGCAAACAGACGCAAATGTGGGAGAGAGATGGCTGTCGTAGCTTGGGAACCAGGTTGTAAGTACCGTTTGGCGGGTCTGTCATAACTCTGGACAGTTACTAAACGAATGATTGCAAATTGAGAACTACCTGCCGTGCAAAGAAAGAATTTGAAGCCTTCTAAAAGCAAATGTTGTATATTTGATCATCGTGTTCCTTGATGCAGGCTGGAGGCTAATTGGCTATTATATAATCTTATTTTTATTTTTCCTTGCTGCTGGTCTGTCTCCTTCCTTCCCTCCTAAATTAAATCAGATGTTTTTCCACAATGTTTTGCTGGTGCGCATAAATGTAGCAATGTCCACATTTCCCCGCAAATAGTTGTTGTTGTGGTTCATTTGTGAATGTTTCCAGCTTTGGAACATCTGTCCTACACTCAGGTTATAAATCAGTGGTGAAATTAATTTTTTTTTTACTACTGGTTCCGTGGGCGTGGCTTGGTGGGCGTGGCAGGGGAAGGATACTGCAAAATCCCCATTCCCACCCTACTCCAGGGGGAAGGATATTGCAAAATCCCCATTCCCTCCCCGCTCTGGGGCCAGCCAGAGGTGATATTTGCCAGTTCTCCGAACTACTCAAAATTTCCGCACGGGTTCTCCAGAACCTGTCAGAACCTGCTGGATTTCACCCCTGTAACAAGTACACTGACATATTTTTGCAGCTGAGCTAATATCAAGTCAGAGTAAAGCTATTAAAGGATTAAACTCTGTTGTTTCCTTTTAAGTCTGTTTGGATTACCAAGAACTTTTGATGTAATTTGTGTTACATTATTTTGCTGGCTAAAAGACATCCTGTCTACAGATAGTCCTTGCCTTACGAACGCAAAATTTCTGTTGCTAAACACGACAGTTGTGAAGTAAATTTTGCCCCATGTTACGCCATTTCTTGCCACCATCGTTACGTGAATCACTACAGTTTGTTTATGTTTATGTTTATGTTTATTTAAATTTTTATACTGCCCTTCTCTCGAAGGACTCAGGGCGGTGTACAGCCAAGATTAAAACAATTAAATATAAAGAATTAAAATAGCAATTAAAATACATATTCAATAAATGGCCGAATTAAAACCGTCAAATTGACCAATACTAAAATACCCCAATAAAATTATTAAGAAGTCAAAAATTTAAAAATTTAAAAATCAAGCCAGTCCCGCTTGGGTAAACAAATAAGTTTTCAATTCACGGCGAAAGGTCCGAAGATCAGGTAGTTGGCGCAAACCGGGGGGAAGTTCGTTCCAGAGGGTAGGTGCTCCAACAGAGAAGACCCTTCTCCTGAGGGCCGCCAGCCGACATTGCTTGGCTGATGGCACCCTGAGAAGACCCTCTCTGTGAGAGCGTACGGGTCGGTGGGAGGCATAAGGTAACAGCAGGCGGTCCCGTAAGTACCCGGGCCCTAAGCCATGGAGCGCTTTAAAGGTGGTAACCAGCACCTTGAAGCGCACCCGAAAGACCACAGGTAGCCAGTGCAAACTGCGCAGGAGTGGTGTTACCCAGGAGCAACGTGAAGCTCCCTCAATCACCCGCGCAGTTGTTAAGGTAGGACCATGGTTGTGAAGGCAGTCCGACTTCCCCATTGACTTTGCTTGTCAGACGGTCGCAAAAGGGGATCACGTGACCTCGGGGACAGTATAATGAGTCAGTGGCCAAGAATCTGAATTTTAATCACGTGCAGATGCTGCAATGGTCGTAAGTCAGGGGTGAAATGTTCCCGGTTCGGACTGGATCGCCCAATCCAGTAGCAATGGCGACAGGTGGTTCGGAGAACCGGTAGCAAAAATCCTTGCCGCCTCCCTGCCCCAACTGAGCCGTGCGATCATCAGAGTTTGTTTTTTTTTTTTACTTTTAAAAGCATTTTTTCTTCAGCCGAAAAAATGCTTTTAAAAATTAAAAAACAAAGCCTCTGATGATCGCGTGGCTCAGCTGGGATCGTCAGAACCTTTTAAAAGCATTTTTTCTACAACCTCTTTGGCTGAAGAGGTTGTTTAAAAAAAGGCTTTTAAAAGGCTCCTCTGGGGATCCCAGCTGACTTGCCTGATCGCCAGAACCTTTTAAAAGCATTTTTACAACCTCTTAAGCTGAAGAGGTTGTAGAAAAAATTCTTTAAAAGGCTCTGGCGATCCCAGCTGAGTTGCCTGATTGTCAGAGGCTTATTTTTCTTTTAAAGGCAAAAAAAAAATGCTTTTAAAAGAAAAGAAAAGCCTCTGACGATCAGGCAAGTCAGCTGGAATCGTCAGAGGAGCCTTTTAAAAGCATTAAAAGCATTCGGCTAAAGAGATTGTAGAAAAAATGCTTTTAAAAGTTAAAAAAAAAATGGCCACACCCACCCAGTTACATTACCCCCCACCAAGCCATGCCCACAGAACCGGTAGTAACAAATTTTACATTTCACCCCGTCATAAGTGTAAAAAATGGCCAAAGGTCACTTTTTTCAGTGCCATTGTAACTTCAGATGGTCACTAAGTGAACTATGGTAAGTCAAGGATTACCTGTAGCGCCTGGAGTGAATATTCATTCCGTATTGAATAAAATAAAAGTTCCGTGTCAAAAATAAAATTCTCACAGGAATACAGGTAGGCCTCAACTTAGAACTACCATCAAGCCCGGAATTACGGTCATTACGTTGTGGCAGTCGCTAAGCAAGTCATCAAGTGGCCGCACCCCATTTTACGACCTCTTTTGCAGCAGTCGTAAAGCGAATGTCGTAAGCGAATGCTGCGGTTGTAAACCGAACCCGTTGTTCTCGATGGGTGTTGCTTTGCCGGAAATCGGAAAGAAATGCTGGTTTTCAGCAGAAAAATCATAAATTGTTGTGGGACACTACAAATGGCTGTGAATGCAGGCCGGTTGTCAAATGGCCCCAAATCACATGACCATTGAAGTCCGGCATAACTTCAAACGGTCGCTAAGACTGCCTGTATTGATGTATTATGTTCCCCTATAGAAGATCCACAGAATTGTTTTCATACCGAGTTTTCTTGATAAGCTGCATGAAGCAGGCAGAAATGTTTTCTGAAGCATACAGAAATGTTTTCTGCGGTAGCCGTAACTCGTGACTGGAACTGTGTCCTTAAACCTTGTCTGTTCAAATCTTTTTTGTTTGCCCTGCATTGATCCATTTGAATGTCCTCTTCAAATGCACCAGCCACTGAAATATCTTTACCGGAATGCACATTGTAGGTATCTTCCATTATCTAGGTACCCTTATAAATTGCCCACTACCGGAAGGCTAAAGTGCCATCAACCATGTTTAAATGTCTTTATCCAGTGAACTTTAATAATACAGCCTGAAGGTACGAATTGATTGCATAATAACCTTGACTGGCTGAAGGCTGACAGGACAAGCTCGGGATCCAAAAAGATCTTGACAGACTTGAACAACGGGCCCTAGACAACAACAGGAAATTTAATGTGGAGAAAAACAAGGTTTTTACAGTTAGGCAGGTGTTGTGGTCCGCCAGCAGCCTGCGGAGCTGGCAACGGAGTCAGAAAGCGATGAGGCTGAGGAAGAATATGGGCCAGTCCTGAATGAGGCTCTGTGTCGGAGGCTGAGGTGAGGCCAGGACCATTGGGGAGTGATGTGCAGACTCCAGAGCCTCCAGAGGCTGACAGTAGTAAGGCAGAGGAACAGGAGGAGCCTGTTCCTAATGCATGCATGAGAAGAGCTGCCAGAAGGCAAGAGCAGCTAAAGCAAAGAGGACGCCTCAGGAGTAGGGCCAAGAGATGATTGGCCCCTCCTATAAGCTTAAAAGACCAGCAACGGCATTTGGGCTCTTTGCCGGAAAACAATGTTGATAGCTTTGTCTTGTTGCATTTGTTTTGTATTGATGTCTTCTGAACTTTTGCCGAGAAAGGCCTTTGGCAGTTTGCCTAATTGAACCAAGGTTGGTGATAGGACTGAGGAATTGTGTTGGGTGGAATTTGCTTTAGTTTAGTTGAACTATGCTGAGAATGATTTAATTCTCAGCTGTTCTAATAAAGTTTGTTTGTTTTTACACTGACTTGAGGTTACTACTACCTACTTGGGCCTGGGTCACAACGGTAGGAAAAATATAAGGTACAAGTACAGATTAGGTGAAACCTGGCTTAAAAAACAGTAACTGTGAGAGGGACCTTGGAGTCCTAGTGAACAATCACTTAAACATGAGCCAACAGTGTGCGGCAGCTGCCAAAAAACCCCAATGCAATCCTTGGTTGTTTAAACAGAGGCATAGAATCACAGTCAAGTGATTACTACCACTTTATAAATCCTTAGTAAGACCACACCTGGAATAGTGCATCCAGTTTTGGTCATCACCGTACCAAGAAATATGTTGAGGCTTTGGAAAAAGTGCAAAGAAGAGCAACTTAGAAGTTTAAGGTCCTGGAGACAAAAGTATATGAAGAACGGTTGCAGGATTTGGAGTCGGCTAGTCTAGAGAAACAAAGGAATAGGGGTGACATGATTTCAGTATTCCAGTATTTGAGGGGCTGCCACAAAGAAGGGGGGAGGGGTCAACTTATTTTCCAAAGCACCAGAAGGCAAGACAAGAAACAATGGATGGAAACTAATCAAGGAGAGAAGCAACGTGGAATTGGGGAGAAACTTCCTAACAGTGAGGACAATCAACCAGTGGAACAGCTTGCCACCAGACGTTGTAGGTGCTCCGTCACTGGAGGTTTTTTAAGAAAGGTCTGGATAACCACCTATCTGAAATGGTATATATAGGGCAGGGGTGTCAAATTCACGTCATCATTGTAGCATCACATGACGTATCTGGACTTTTCCCCCCCTTTGCTAAACCAGACGTGGGCGTGGCCAGTGTGTGACACATGTGGGCCAGGAGATTGACAGTCCTGGTATAAGGTCTCCTGCTTGAGCAGGGGGTTGGATTAGAACAGGGGTCTCCAAGCTTGACAACTTTAAGACTAGTGGACTTCAACTCCCAGAATTGGAGCTGGCTGAGGAATTCTGGGAGTTGAAGTTCACAAGTCTTAAAGTTGCCAAGGTTGGAGACCCCTGGACTAGAAGACCTCCAAGGTCCCTTCCAGCTCTATTCTGATTGATTGATTGATTGATTGATTGAAGATGTAAAATATTTGTCGTTTGGAAATGGGACCCGTTTTCTGATGTTGTCTTCTCTGTTTTTCTGTTGCTAGGTCCTTGACATGCACCTCCCCGTGTTGAAACCTTATTTCGTCCAAAACCCTGAACAATTTGGAAAAACCGGAGTTGGTATGCGAGTAACGTGGCTCGGACACGCGTCAGTCTTGGTAGAAATGGATGAAGTTACGTTTATTACCGATCCCATCTTCAGCCAGCGGGCTTCCCCAGTGCAGTGTCTGGGTCCTAAGCGTTTCCGAGGCCCTCCGTGCACCGTCGGCGAACTGCCCAAAATAGACGCGGTGTTGATCAGCCACGATCATTACGACCATCTGGATTATCCGACCGTCATGAGTTTAAACGCACGTTTTGGCAGTGAATTGAGGTGGTTCGTGCCTCTGGGCCTTTTAGAGTGGATGCAGAAATACGGCTGCGAGAACGTCATCGAACTGGACTGGTGGGGAGAAAACTGCATTCCTGGTCACGACGCCGTCACCTTTGTTTTCACGCCTTCTCAGCATTGGAGCCAACGGACCGCCACGGATGAAAACAAGGTTCTTTGGGGAAGCTGGTCGGTTCTGGGTCCCTGGAACCGTTTCTTTTTCGCTGGAGATACCGGCTATTGCGTTGCCTTTGAGGAAATAGGGAAACGGTTTGGGCCGTTCGATCTTGCAGCCATTCCCATCGGAGCCTACGAACCAAGGTGGGATCGCGAAAGCATGGAGGCTGACAAAGCGGCCTACTGAAAGTCTGTAGAGATTCTCAGCCCTCCAGGTCAAGTTGTCTCTTGAAAAAAAAGCACCTTTGGGACAGCGAAAACATGGAGGCTGACGAAGCGGCCTACTGAAAGTCTGTAGAGATTCTCAGCCCTCCAGGTCAAAGCACCAAAGGTGCTTTTTTTTTTTCCCAAGAGGCAACTGGAGTTTTCTTGTTGTTGTTTTTTCCTTTGAAGACATTTTGCTTCTCATCCAAGAAGCTTCTTCAGCTCTGACTGGATGGTGGGGAATGGAAGGATTTGGGAGGATTTAGAAGGGGAATTATATCCTGCAAGGAATATAAATCCTTCCATTCCCCACAGCTTCTTGGATGAGAAGCGAAACGTCTTCAACGAACAAACGAGAAAGTCCAGTTGCCTCCTGAAAAAGCACTTTGGGGAATATCGGCCTACTGATGTTTTTAGATGTAGGTCAGGGGTGTCAAACTCGATTTTCTTGAGGGCCGCATCAGGGTTGTGATTGACCTCGGAGGGCCAGGTGGCCGTGGCCGGGTGGTTGCAGCTGACTGGGTGGGCGATATCGCTCACGTCGGGGCGCCCATTGTGGCCCGGGCAGGGCTGGGGGATCCATTGTCTCCAGCATGTGCCCAGGGGCAGGGCGAGGAGGCCCCTTGCTGGCTCCAAGGTGGCCCCGCGGCTGGCTGGCCTGGATGGCTGTCACCAAATTGTAGATCAGCGCCTGGCTGGCCTGGGACTGAGGCATCAGGGGCCGGTCCTTCGCTGTTTCCAGGGCAGCCCAGCGGGACAGATCTAACTACATCATGGGCCGGATGCAGCCCATTGGCCTTGAGTTTGACACCCCTGATGTAGGTAGTCCTCGTCGTACGACCACAATTGAGCCCCAGATTTCCATTGCTAAGCGAGAGAATGGTTACTTGAGTTGTGGCCCGTTAAACGAACGTTTTGCCACCGCTGTTAAGCGAATTGCACAGTTCTTAAGTGAGTCATGTGGTTGGTAAGCGAAACCAGGTGGGAAAGTCACAAATGATGATCACATCCACCCAGGATGGTGTAGCCACCATTAATACATGCCAATTGCTAAAGCACCCAGGTTATGATCATGGGGAGGCTTGCAGTGGTCATAAGTGTGAAAAATGGTCATAAGGCACTTTTTTTGAGCATCGTTGTAACTTTGAACGGTCGCTAAAGAATAGTTGTAAGTTGAGGACTACCTTCAGTGCCAGTGAAGAAGAGCAGGAAATTAAGGTCAGATGCAAATAATCAGGAACATTTGTTGAATCCAAATGTTTATTCAGCTACCTCTCCAGGTAGTCCTCAACTTACAACCGTTCATTTAGTGACCGTTCAAAGTTACGGCGGCACTGTAACCAGTGACTTAGGACTGTTTTTCACACTGACGATGACGGTCGCAGCATCCCTGTGGTCACATGATCAAACTTCAGATGCTTGGCAACTGGTTCACATTTATGACGGTCGCAGGGTCCTGCGATCCGCTTTTGCGACCTTTCTGACAAGCAACGTCAACGGGGAAGCCGGATTCACTTAACAGCCGTATCACTAGCCTAGCAAACGCAAGGACGCACTTAACAAAAGTCGTAAAACGGGGCGAACTCGCTTTACAAATCTTTCATTTAGCAACAGCATCGTCAGGCTCAGATGTGGTCGTAACTCGAGGACTACCCGTACACAGAAGAATCTGGTCAACTAATAGCCAGAGCTGAATTGGTGCTAAATAAGGGCCAGTGAAATTCACAGAGGGGGGAAGCTGGACTTGAGTCTCTTGTGGCAATGCAGAGACTCTAAACTGATGACTTGTTTAATTCCCTCTTCCACATTAGCCTGCTTTCGACAGCCAATTATCCAAGTCCTTACAATGAAAACTCACAATCAAAAGCAGCCTGTAGACAGATCAAAACTGCCCAATTCTGGGTGCAAAGAGTCCCAAACCCGTTTTGAGGGTGCTGAGTTGAGGAAGTCTGGAGGGTAAGACTACTTAACGACGAACAAGGGAGGGGTGACAGCAAGACAAGAGAAAGGAACTAGGTGTAATCGATGGGGGTGTTTTGCAAAAATTTACACTGAGCTGAGAGGCAGCATAGCAGATGGATAGGCAACTAACTATTCTTAGCCGTGCGGGAGTAGCCAGTAGCTATAGAATCGTGATGGCAAAACAGGTGGCACGCGGAGCCATAGCTGTGGGCACGCGAACGCTGCCCTAGCTCAGCTCCAGCGCACATGTGTACACTGGCCATCTGATTTTTGGGCCTTCTGGGCCCGTCGGAAGTTGGGAAATGGGCCGTTTCCGGCCTCTGGAGGGCCTCCGGGGCAGGGGAAGGCTGTTTTTGCCCTCCCCAGGTTCCAAGAAAGCCTCTGGAACAGGGGAGGGTGAAAAATGAGACTAACGGGCCCACCGGTAAACTTTTTGCCGTCGCGTGCCAAAAGCGAGGGGCGCGTGGGGGGAAGGCGCATGTGCGTGGGGGCATTGAATTATGGGTGTGAGCATGCATGCACGCAACCCTCCCCCCCCCGCACTCCCCCCGCTTTTGGCACGCGACGGCAAAAATGTTAGCCATCACTGCTATAGAAATACAAAATGAAAAGGTATTGACGTTGGCCAGAAAATAAAAGTGTATTTTTTTATTTTTTGGGGGGTGGGTAGGTGGTTTATGAAATACCAGCATGTGGACCCTGAAGAAGCAGTACGAATCCACATTGATGTACAAGCAAAGAAGTCCGTCGGGATTCATTGGGGGACTTTCGCTTTAGCCAATGAGGTACGTATAACACATAAGGGGTGCGGCCTGCAGAACTTTAAAACGGAAGGATAAAGAATTTTTTTAAACTGGTTTACATCATAAAATACAAAAGGCTGTGAATTCGATCATAGGTAGAGAGGTAGATATTTCTCTCTCTCTCTCTGGACACAGTGAGAATATAGCTGCTGAACAAAACTCTGCATTGGCGTCCCGAAGGGCATCCGGCCAGTAAAAACCGCTGCTAGCTCCATTCAGTGGCCCAGACTCCATCCCGCAAGGGATTATGCGGTTGTTAAACGAAGATGATATCACAAAATACAAAAGAAAATGGTAGCAAAATAGGGGAGGGAGAAGGGAAGGGGAAAGTGTTGACTCCCTTTGGTGGAGTCGGGAGCGGAAAAAGATAATATACATCAATGTTGTTCGGAATGTTAGGATTTGCATCCCAGCATTTACAGAGTCGGAAATACACACACCTTCAGCAGCCTCTGGCTGCGAGTAATCCTGCAAAACGCTGTTAGCACAACGGCTTCAAGGCAAAAAGTCCAGGAAGCAAAGGAACACGGCAATTAGTCCAGGATGCAAGGAATAAGGCAAGAAGTCCAGCAAACTCCAGACGTCGGCAATAGCACACAATATTCCACAAATTCAGCATTTGTTCCCGAAAAACGCTCCTCCCCACAACATCTCCTTAAGTCTCAGTCTCCGGGGGTGGGGGCTTGTGAAGTGGGGTAGAGCGCTCCCCTCTCGAGTCATCAAGTTGGCCTGTGCTGTTCCCACCTCCTTTCCACTCTCCATGCTCGGGGATCAGGAGGGGGCCATCACCTCAGCTCTGTTGCTCCTCATCTCCACTGCCTGCCCTTTCTCGGTTGTCCTGCCCCTGTTCCTCCCTGCTGGCAAGCCGCTCCAAGCCCGAGGGGCTCGGGGCTGCCTCATCCTGCTCCTCCTTTCCCCTCCCCGTTCCTCCAAAGCCAACAAGGCCGCCCGCTCAGTCTCCATCGGCCCCAGCTCTGTCGCCCGCACCACGGATTCAGGCTCCAATAGGGGCATGACAGCTAGGTGAGCAGGAGCTGAGGCAAGAACAGGAACTCGCCCTTGTTGTGTGGCGCTGGGGTCTCGAACCTGAGCTGTCAGCTCTCCAACTGACAAGCTCGGCATCTTTTAACCACTGAGCCATTGCGGCTGAAGACAGCCCAAAAATGGCCTGAAAATGGCCCCCAAAACAGCCTGGTTTTGGCTGTTTTGAGGCCATTTTCCAGTGCCCACAAAGACCAGCTGGCCAGCACCATTGCTTCTTATCCTGCCCTCAGGTGCTTTGGAGAATAGCTTGACTCCTTCTTCTTCGTGGCAGCCCCTGAAATATTGGAACACTGCTATCATGTCTCCCCTAGTCCTTCTTTTCATTAAACTAGACATACCCAGTTCCTGCAACCGTTCTTCATATGTTTTAGCTTCCAGTCCCCTCATCATCTTTGTTGCTCTTCTCTGCACTCTTTCTAGAGTCTCCATTTTTTTTACATCCTGGCACCAAAACTGAATGCAATATATAAACTGAGAGCCACTAGTATATAAACTGAGAGTAAATCTCATTCCTTACTATTACTGATGTTGTTACCTAGTTGGGTAATGAAATGTCTGTGAGTTGTTGCTACATAGGTCATCCAATTTGTAGTTTACAATACTGTACCAATTACCACAGAAATACAAGGAATCAGTTACAGGGTAGGGCACTACAATAAAAGGTGGAGCAGTCTTTATTTCCCAGGGGAAAAAAAGTAAGTCTTAACTTGATTTCAATCCCAAATCTGCTTTTTCAAGAGGTAACTGGACTATGAACTTGAAATCAAATTAAATATCTATGGAGATTCTCCGTCATCCAAGTCCCGGTTTTCCCAAAGGTGCTTTTGTCAAAAGGCAACTGGACTTCCTTTATTTTTCTTTGAAGACATTTTGCTTCTCATCGAAAAAGCTTCTTCGGTTCTGTCAAGACGTTCTGTCCAAAATCAGAACTGAAGAAGCTTCTGGGATGAGAAGCGAAACACCTTCATAAACGCGTGGCACAACATAGGAGAGAACAAGCCCATCAGGACAAGATTTGTCCGCATTTAAAAGACAAAAGGCCGCTCTTTTGAAGATAGCAAAGTCCACATGGTTTGAAAGAGGAGTCAAAGAGGCCATCTTTGTCAGAATTGAACAGCCCTCTCTCCACGTGTTGTGTCTTGCCCGCTCTCACCGCAGCTGGGGCCTTCTTATCTGCTTCCGAACGCTGAGGAATGTCCTAGTATGCCTCCCGGCCCCAGCCCTAGCTCCATGCCCAGACAGGCTGAGGAGGAGGAAGCACCTCCCGGCCCCAGCCCTGGCTCCATGCCCAGGCAAACGGAGCAACTAGACCCCTCCCCCTCCCCCACAGCATGTGAGCCTGAGGGAGGTCAATTACCAACAGCTGCCGACTGGAGTGACCGTAGCTTTAGAAGAATTGATAGGCGGCGGCGTCAGAAGAAGGGAGGGGCAGGCCTGGATAAGTGCTGAGTCATGGAGCCACACCCCATGGCCTAAATAAAGGATCTGCTTTCTGGCATTCTCTGAGTCAGGCAAAGTCGAACATATCTTGCTGAAGTCACTTTCTGGTCTCCTGCCTGTCTTGAGGACTTTGCTAGGACTTTGGCAGAGCTGCAGAGGCACGCCTGATTCGGATTTCCTTGACCCGGCCGTCAGCGGAGGAGTGGGACACGACACCACGGATGGGGTGGGATACAACATCATCTATCTCCTGTTTACCACAGTCCTTTCAGCAGTTCCAAGAAGGCTCTACACACATTTGCACCACTCAGATGACCCTCAGGACACACATAAACCTCCAGGTGGCCTCAACGACTCCCTAAAAGGATGCAAAAGACCAGATGGACTTTCTGGTTTTTCTTTGAAGATGTTTCACTTCTCATCCAAGAAGCTTCTTGAGTATCTTGGATGAGAAGCAAAACGTCTTCAAAGAAAAACCAGAAAGTCCAGTTGCCTCTTGAAAAACAAGAGGGATAACCATGACCTGGATGACTGAGAATCTACATAAAACATTTTAATTTGATAAGTTACTGTACCCAACACATATCTTAATTTATGTCTAACCTGGCATAAATTAAGTTAATTTATGTCTAACCTGGCATAACCTATTTCCTGTTTTTCTTTGCAGTACTATTTAGATCCACCTGTTAAACTGAAGGAAGCTCTTGATAGATACGGATTGCAAACGGAAGATTTCTTTGTTTTGAACCATGGAGAATCACGAGATTTAAATATTAACGATGACGGATTTGAATAGAAGCAGAAAAAACTTCTTATTAACCATAATTGGGTGGGGGGAATAAGAGTGAATATTTTTTTTTTTTGTAAAACAAAAATTAAATAGGCTTTTGAAGACTTCAGGCGTGTTTAATTATAACAACCTCTTAAAAAAACCTTGCATACCGACTTTGTAACATGATTTTTGACGAACGAATTAATCGTAGAGAGCATTAACCGAGCTACAAATAACTTTTAAGTAAACAGGGATTCTTCTATGACATAAACCTTTGTACAATTGTTCGTTTGCTCTGGAACGGTATTAAAATAACTGCTAAGAATTTATTTCCGTCCAGACGCTCTTTTAACAGCATGTGTTCAGTGCTTGGCGGAGCCTGGTTGCATGTAAAAATGAATGTAAATTTTAGTCTGACCACTAATATGCAAACTGACTATATGCAGATCAGTGCTGATGAGACCTACCTGATACAGGTATGTCTGGTGGTGATAAGAAACTGCAGAATCCTTCAATCCTCTCCCACTCATTCACTAATCAAGAGAGGAAGAACAAAAGATAGGCGTGTGAAGATGCTGGGATAAAAACACAAGGCTACGCCCAAAACGACACTTTTGTATTCGTAACTGGGTGCTGGATTTATACACGAATTGAAAACATTTCCTGCCATGCTGAAATCTGAATTTTGGGTTAGCTGTGAAGATGATCCATAGACTTCACTTGGGAGCCACCATTTTGTGTGCGTGTTTAGCCAGACACGAAGCCTACATTAAAAGGGCGTTTAGAATTCGCCAGGATCATTTCCTTGATCATTTCTACAGCATGGCTGGTTTTTTTAAAATACTAATACTAACATGACAATATTTTTAAAACTTTCCGCGTACAACCCCGTATATGGTAGTAATAGCTGTGATGGAATCTTGTGTTTTGAACCCTGCAGCCTTAATGGGCAAAGGACTATTCAGACTTGGGGCTGAGTATCTCACCCAGAGGGTAATGCCAGGTGCCTTCAAAGCTGTCGAATTGGTAGGATTTGAAATGAGTCTTCCAACGCGAGTTGCTGCTAAAAAGCACATTGTAAGGAAAACCCAGATTCTACCGAACGCGTACCGCACGTCTACTCGCAAACATGGGAGCTTCGATTTGAAACGGTCCGTTGAAACGTGCCTTTTCGAGAATTTCGAATGTGGGAAATGCCTAACGTTGATTGTGCTGCTGGCCAAAACAGTGTGTGTGTGTGTACGTTGTGCTGTGACAATGAATTGTTTGTTACCGTCCTCCAAAGCCTTCTATTGTTTGAGAATATGACTGGCGAAGGTAAGAAAGCATCGGTCGCTCCAAAAAAAAAAAAACCTTTACTCAGCTCCATTTTGTTTTGTGTTTCTTTTCCTTACGGCAATTGTGACGTCCAAAACCAGTAATTTTAAGAACACGATGTACGGATTCCTTTACAAAGCGGAACTCCCTGAGAGTGGATGAATTTCTTCTGCATTAAAAAACATGACCAAATATGCTTGTGTGAACCTGCTACTTTGACAATAAATTGTTGCCCCAAAATGTTCTTTTAACATGTTGTCGTTGTTCATAAATATATTGTTTGGGATAGTACTTAAGGTGTTGGACTAGAAACAAAGAGTTCTGAGTTTTTAATCCTCCGTTGGGGTTGAAAAATGGGGAACACGCTGCAGCCTGTTTTTGGACTTCTTTCAAGGCCATTAGTAATAAAACTGGGGTTTTATTAATCCATCTTTGCAACTTGCCGTATGCTTTACAAACGTTCGGCCTATGTATTTATTTCAGAAAATATATATGGCCGCCCAACTCACTCTTAAGTGATTCCAGGACAACTTGAACAGAACAGAATAACAGAGTTGGAAGGGACCTTGGAGGTCTTCTAGTCCAACCCCCTGGCTCAGGCAGAAAATTCTACACCACTTCAGACAAATGGTTGTCCAATCTCCTCTTTAAAACTTACACTGTTGGAGCATTCACAACTTCCAGAGGCAAGTTGTTCCACCGATTGTTAAGGAGGAAATTCCTCCTTAATTCTAGGTTGCTTCTCTCCTTGATTAGTTTCCACCCATTGCTTCTTGTCCTGCATTCAGACTTTGGAGAATAGTTTGACTCCCTCTTCTTTGGGGCAACCCCCGAGATATTGGAACACTGCTATCATTTCACCCCTAATCCTTTTCATCGGACTAGAGATGCCCAGTTCCTGCAACCATTCTTTGTATGTTTTAGCCTCCAGTCCCCTCATCATCTTTGTTGCTCTTCTCTGCACTCTTTCTAGATTCTCCACATCTTTTTTACATCGTGGAGACCAAAACGATGCAGTAATCCAAGTGTGGTCTTACGAAGGCTATTTACAATTTACAAAGCTAAAAGCCCAATACAAAAACAAAATAATAACCCCACCAACAACAACCACCTGGTGACAACAATTATATGAGCCATTTGATGGGCTCCATCTAGAGGTGGGCTGCTGCCGGTTCGGGCGAACCGGTAATTATGACCAGTGGTGGGCCCGCCCACCCATCCCAGCTCTATCCCATCCTATATCGCCGTGTTTTTGAAGCCGCACGGAGGCCACCCACATGCGCAGAACGAGCGTGGGGTCATATTTTTGGTGCTGGGCGGACCAGCTGTTACAACCGGCAGCAGCCCACCGCTGGCTCCATCCCACTCTGGGGCCCTTGGGCTGTTTTCAAAATCAGATCTTGGTGTCAAAGTAAGGTTCAGTCTTATATCTGTAGGGACTGTCAGCCCTGACTCGATGATACTCGAGGCTGTCATTCAGGCGGGGCCAGGTGACTCGCATATGGGTTCAACACCGATTGTGGATTCATCCGGGCCACGCTATCACTGGGGCTGCTGCCATGTTCCCCGGAGGCGGGGCTACTGAACAGCCGACAGGGCCAAACTGCGGAGGCTTTGCTGAGTCTTGACTTGTATAAGGAACTAAGCCAGCCAGTGTTGTGCCTCGCTCGCCCCCCTCTCCGCAGCCAGGCCCCTCTCGTCTCCTGCCGCATGCTGATAGTGCAGAAGAATGTCCTGGCATGCCTCCAGCCCCCAGTACTGGCACCATGCCCGGACAGACCGAGCAAGACAAATGGCCTGACATGCCTCCAGCCCCCAGTACTGGCACCATGCCCGGACAAACAGAGCAGCTGGGCCCCTCCCCCACAGCATGTGAGCCTGGGGAGTGTGAAGCCAGTCACGAGCTGGAATTACCGGCAGCTGGAGGCTGGAGGGACCCATGCTTCCGGAGAGTGGAGAGGCGACGTCAGCAAAAGGAAGGGGGGGGCAGGTCTGGATAAGTGCTGAGTCATGGAGCCACACCCCATGGCCTATATAAAGGATCTGCTTTCTGGCATTCTTTGAGTCAGGCAAAGTCTAAATTGGATTGCTGAAGTCACATCCTGGTCTCCTGCCTGCCCTGAGAACTCTGACAGAACTTTGGCAAAGCTGCAGAGGCACGCTTGATACGGACTTCCCTGACCCAGCCGTCAGAGGAGGAGTGGGATGGATTAGGGGCGGTGTATTGGCTGTGTTATTGGCTGAAAGCGTGTTGGGGGCGTGGCTGGGGGTGGAGTCACGGGTGGAGCACGGGAGACATTAAAAGGTGGAGGGGAGCACTGCGCGATAGCGCTGACTATTTTTCTTCACTGCGATTGATTGTTGGAACGTGCCGGAGAGCCGGATAAAGACCGCTACACCCAGAAATCTTTTTTCCAAGCGCCTGTCCGGAACCTGACAGGGACGACGTTCTACAGCAATGGTAGTCAACCTGGTCCCTACCGCCCACTAGTGGGCGTTCCAGCTTTCATGGTGGGCGGCAGGGGTTTTGTCCGATACTGAAGCACTTTCCTTTTTTTTTTAATTTAATTGACTTTTAAAAAAAATTTCATAGCATTATTAAAAAATATTTTCATTAGGTTTTCATAAAATTCCCCGTGACAATTTAAATTTTTGAAAATATACTATTTGTATCGCCCGCGCATAAGTTTAGTCCACGTTACGTAAGTGAAACTAAATGGCGCTATAGTGCGACCGCAAACAAAAGACCCTCGTCCCAGAATAGCTCGCGCATCTCCCCCACCACCCAGCTGTAACAGACAAGCAGAGCGGGTAGCCGGCGCCCCCCCACAAACCCAATCCACGATGCGCGAGAGGCATGTGCAGACGACGATACACGGCGCATTACTGTGGAACTGGTGGGAGGTTAGAAAATTTTATTACTAACAGAGATACAAAAGTGGGCGGTAGGTATAAAAAGGTTGACTATCCCTGTTCTACAGAGGAGAAAGGGAGCCACCACAGAGAAGACCCTTCTTCTTGGTCTCACTAAATGGTCCTTCTTAGCAGAAGTGACCCCTAACATTCCCTGCCTCCCCGCTCTGGTGGGTTGGATAGATGTGACTAGAGCTGTGATGGCGAAGCTCTGGAACACGTGCCGAAGGTGGCACGCAGCGCCCTCTCTGATGGCACGTGAGACGCCGCCCCAGTTCAGCTGCACTGCGTATGCACACACGCGTCTCCCGCCGGCCAGCTGGTCTTCAGGTCTCTGCCATGCATGTGTGCGGGGGGCAGGGCGCATGCGGGGGCCCGCGCATGCAATTGTGATGGGACAGGGCATGTGCGGGAGCCGCATGTGCATGCATGGAGGCGGGGCGCATGGACAGGGGCTGCATGCACATTGCATTTTGGTGGTTCGGGCACATTCGCGCACGTGCTTTGGGCACTCAGTCCGAAAAAGGTTAGCCATCCCTGGACTAGAGGAAGATATATAAATAATTCCCTAAATTTTGCTGAAAATGTTACTTAGTCTGATAATGAAACAACCCACAAGCTCGGAGAACGAACCTCCAAATGTCGTCCTGACATTCCAGATTATTTCAGGGTCGATGCGCTGGTCTTTCCTGGACCTTCTTTTTTTTACTTCCAGAGATGGGGGCAATACAAAGACAGAGGCAGCAGGTAATGTCCGGGATTAGACAGTTCTCCATTTAAAAATGAGGAAACTTTACACCAGGGGTGTCCAAACTGCGGCCCGCGGGTCAGTTTTTATTGGCCCGCAGCAAATTCTGAAAGTATAATTGAATATGGCCCTTTTCGGCCGCCTCCCAGTACTTGCCCGGTGGTTCGCTGCGAGGCTCGCGGCTCCTCCCCATGGGCGGGGAATAATGAAGGGAGGGGGCGGAGGAGGTGGCGAGCGGGAAAGAGGCTGCTGGCCGTGCCTGACCCCAGCAGTTCTACCCTCGCCTTCCTCAGGCTGCCTGACGAGGCTCCTCGCGCCTCCACCCCTTGGGCAGGGAATAATGAAGGGAGTTTCAAGTTCGTACCAAATACAAAACAAAAGCCAAGATCAGGGGTGTCCAAACTTGGTCTCTTTAAGACTTGTGGACTTCAATTCCCAGAGTTCCTCAGCCACACCCCAAAATAAGCCACACCCACAGAACTGGTATGAAAAAAACTTAGCCCTCCCCTTCCCCCCCCCCCCCGTTCAATGGTGTGGCCCGGGCCTTTGCTTATTTTTCTGTATTTGGCCCTCACCAAAAAAACTTTGGACACCCCTGCTTTACACGGATCAATAAAATAGTCATCGGAGGTCGTCATCGATGTATCTTTTTAAGCCGCTCAGGATTTTGACGACAGACGGATTCGAGATGGACCTCCGAGCTCAGCCCTGCTGCATTATTAGCTTGGCCACTTGTTCTTTAACTTCCGCATCGTCATGATGCAACAGAGACGCCAGTTTTTGAGTATAGAGGGGATTGACAGAGAGAGTAGAAAAAACTGAATCTTCGTTGTACAGATTGTGGATAGCGGAACCCTTGTCGTGGGTCATGGACTTTGTCAAGTTTGCGGCAAACACAAGGACTCTGAGCAAAATATCTTTGTTTATGCAGCTGTCGAACAGAGATAGGAGAAGGGGCGCCTGGAACGACATGGAAAAAAAAATGTAAACTATGTTCACTGGTGGTTTAAGTTTAAAGAAACAGCGCAAATTTATTTATTTCATAAAATTAACACTGAGTAGATAAGAGTAATACACTGCTTTGAATGTTCCCAATGAGTTAATAGCCAATTATCATCAATTTTTTGATGAACGTATCTTTTCTTTTATGTACACTGAGAGCATATGCACCAAGACAAATTCCTTGTGTGTCCAATCACACTTGGCCAATAAAAAAATCTATTCTATTCTATTTCACTCCATTCCATTCCATTCCATTCCATTCCTTTCCATATTTTCTATTCTGTTCTGTTCTGTTCTGTTCTGTTCTGTTCTATTCTATTCTATTCTATTCTATTCTATTCTATTCTGAGTCACATCAGGAAGGATAATTTCTGAAAATGCATTGGTTTATACATGCTTCAAAAAATAATAATAATTCTGGATTCTAGAATGCAGTTTCCTGGATAACTTCTATTTCATTTCAAACCCAAAATGCTAATGTCGCTTAAATACTTCCAGCAATTGTAAACGGGAACTATTGCTTTTTTTAAAGTTAATGCCCTTAAAATTGACAAGCGCTATAAATAAAGTTTACAACGATATAGGTACACACAGTGGCTATGTAACAAAGGGACACATGTTTTCCTTCAAAATTAGAAGGGATTCATAGTATAAGAAATAAAATAAATGAGTGAAGGAAACAGTCAAACAAGAAGGATAAAAGCAGATTTACCTGTGAATTAAGTAGACGTTCTGTCATAACTGGGTTTGCTGATAAGTTCACAAGGACTTTTAAGACTTGAACCTGTAACATTGAAAAGGGTTTCTCTCAGGGGTGAAATCCAGCAGGTTGTGACAGGTTCTAGCGAACCGGTAGCGGAAATTTTGAGCAGTTCAGAGAACTGGCAAATACCACCTCTCACTGGCCCCAGAGTGGGGTGGGAATGGAGATTTTGCAGTATCCTTCCCCTGGAGTGGGGTGGGAATGGAGATTTTGCAGTATCCTTCCTCTGCCATGCCTGCCAAGCCACGTCCACAAATCCAAAAAAATTTGGATTTCACCAATGGTTTCTCTGACTCGTCTAACAAATTAATATGAGATAGAAGTATATTTGATGGACAGCTAGGATTTAAAAGTAATATATAGTTTAGAACATGGTTTGCCTGGGCTGCATTGAAGGAGGAGGTACAGATAGTCCTCAACTTACAACGGTTCACTTAGTGACAGGTCAAAGTTACAACAACGCTAGAAAAAGCGACATGACAGTTTCACACGCTTACAGCCATTTGCAGTATCCCGATGCTCACGGGATCAAAATTCACATGCTCGGCAACTGTATTGTTGATGTTCGCAGTACAACTTAACACCTGCGGTGATTCACTTAACAACTGCTGCTAGAAAGGTTGTAAAATGGAGCAAAACTCACTCAACAACTGTCCTGCTCAGCCAGAAAAAAAAATTAGGCTCATTTGTAGTCAAGGACGACCTATATTCACGTTTAAATGATCTGCCAGTTTACATTTGACTGAGGTTTTATTTAAATTTGGAAAGGTCAAATAGTTACACTCCATTCTCATTTTTAACATTTATTCCATGTCACGAAAAAAAAAAAACAGGCAAAACCATTTTCTACTACAGGTAATCCTTGACTTACAACAGTTTGTTTAGTGACCATTCAAAGTTACTGGAAAAAAAAGTGGCTTATGGCCATTTTTCACATTTATGCCTTTGTAGCATAAATGTGAAAAATGGGACGTGGTGGCTGAGTGGCTAAAACTTGTCTTAACATAACCTAACATAATAACAGAGTTGGAAGGGACCTTGGAGGTCTTCTAGTCCAACCCCCTGCCCAGGCAGGAAACCCTACACCATTTCAGACAAATGGCTATCCAACATTTCCTTAAAAACTTCCACTGTTGGAGCATTCACAACTTCTGCAGGCAAGTTGTTCCACTTATTGATTGTTCTAACTGTCAGGAAATTTCTCCTTAGTTCTAAGTTGCTTCTCTCCTTGATTCGTTTCCACCCATTGCTTCTTGTCCTGCCCTCAGGTGCTTTGGAGAATTGCTTGACTTTCTCTTCTTTGGGGCATCCCCTGAGATATTGGAAGACTGCTATCATGTCTCCCCTAGTCCTTCTTTTCATTAAACTAGACATACCGAGTTCCTGCAACCGTTCTTCTTATGTTTTAGCCTCCAGTCCCCTAATCAATCAATCGACTAAGACTAAGACTAGTCTTAGTCGATTGAAACTTATCGATCGAAAGGTCGGCAGTTCAGTGGTTTGAATCCCTAGTGCCACATAATGGGGTGAGCTTCCGTGACTTGTCCCAGCTTCTGCCAATCTAGCAGTTCGAAAGCACGTCAAAAATGCAAGTAGAAAAAATAGGGACCATCTTTGGTGGGAAGGGAACAGTGTTCCATGCACCTTTGGTGTTGAGTCATGCTGGCCACATGACCACAGAGACGTCTTCAGGCAGCGCTGGCTCTTCGGCTTTGAAATGGAGATGAGCACCGTCCCCTAGAGTTGGGAACAACTAGCACATATGTGCGAGGGGAACCTTTACCTTTACCTTTAGCATCCCCATAGCCATGTGTTCAAATGATGGTTGCAGTGTCCCAGGGCCCTGTGATCCTCTTTTACGACCTTCTGACAAGCAAATTCAATGGGGAAACCAGATTCACTTAACAACCGGGTTACTAATTTAAGAACTGCAAACTCACTAAACGAATGTCTTGCTTAGCAACAGAAATTTGGGGCTCAATTGTGATCATAAGTCAAGGACTACCTATGTTTAGTTTCAGAGTAATTAATTAGGTTAAAGTAATTTGGTTAGTAAATTAAAGAATTAACCTAAAAGGCTAAATACTGAATGTTTCCTTCATTTATTTAATGATAAAACAGGGGACTTACCTGAGTCCTTTCGTTTCCATCAAATAGCAAGTGCAGAAAATTGGGTATGAAGCTAGTCATCATGTCATGATAGTTATTTGTCACAGACATGTTGGTTAAAAATCGAAGGCCGGCCATCTGCAATTCGGAGTTTATGGAAGATGCTTCAACTTCCTCACACACTTTGGTAATATAGATCTAAGAGGGATAGAACGTAAACACAACAACACATTTACCAATACGTTACTACAAAGCCCCATTTACTTTGGCCACGTCAATGTGGGGGAATTCACTGGAGAGAGCAATTGTGTCGGGAAGAGTTTGCGGTAAATTGTTCTCATTGTCAGGAAGGTTCTCCTTAGTTGTAGGTTGCTCTTCTCCTTGATTAGTTTCCATCTCTTGTTTCCTGTCTTACTTTCATTTACACACCTCATTTTGAGGTCACTGTGCGCTGTGGATAACTCTTCTAATCCCTATTAAGTCTCCTGAGTGTTGTGAACTAAAAGACAGCTTATAAACTATTTTTAATCATCATACATACAGTCAAGGCCACACTTGGAATCCTGAACCCAGTTTTGGTTGCCACGTTGTAAAAAAAGATGTGGAGACTCTAGAAAGAGTGCAGAGAAGAGCAATGAAGATGATTAGGGGATTGGAGGCTAAAACATATGAAGAACGGTTGCAGGAACTGGGTATGTCTAGTTTAATGAAAAGAAGGAGTAGGGGAGACCTGATAGCAGTGTTCCAATATCTCAGGGGCTGCCACAAAGAAGAGGGAGTCAAGCTATTCTCCAAAGCACCTGAGGGCAGGACAAGAAGCAATGGGTGGAAATGAATCAAGGAGAGAAGCAACTTAGAACTAAGGAGAAATTTCCTGACAGTGAGAACAATCAATAAGTGGAACAACTTGCCTCCAGAAGTTGTGAATGCTCCAACACTGGAAATTTTTAAGGAAATGTTGGATACCCATTTGTCTGAAATGGTGTAGGGTTTCCTGCCTGGGCAGGGGGTTGGACTAGAAGACCTCCAAGGTCCCTTCCAACTCTGATATTATGTTATGTTATGATGCTGAATAATATCCAACTGATCTATATCACACGTAAGAATAAAACCAGTACTTCCGCTGCATTAAATTCTTTAGAAACTTTGTTCATATGCATTTTCACTATACACAGTGTTATTTTAAGCTTACCTTTAGTTCCTCTTGATTTTTAGTATTCATACTCAAGTTATTGAGTGCATTAAGTGCTTTCTGTCTTACATTGGTGACGGGAACTGAAAGCATTTTTCCAATCAGAGAGAGGCCACCTAAATTCCGAATGATATCCTACAAATTAAACAAATAGGAAAACTTCATATATAAGCATCTTAATTCCTAAAGTCCCAAAAAACTCATTTCACGAAGGGGAAGAACAGGGGTTGTAAGTGTTGTACCTTGATGAAGGTATCTTTTCTTTTATGTACATTGAGAGCATATGCACCAAGATAATAGAATAGAATAGAATTTTATTGGCCAAGTGTGAATGTACACACAAGGAATTTGTTTTGGTGCATATGGTCTCAGTGTACATAAAAGAAAAGAAAAAGAAAAAAAAAACCTTCATCAAAGGTACAACATTTACAACACAAACGATGGTCATAGGTTGCAATTTAACCCTTAATGATAGCAACAAAAAGTTACAGTCATACAGTCATAAGTGGAAAGAGATTGGTGATGAAAACGATGAGAAGATTAATAGTAGTGTAGATTTAGTAAATAGTTTGACATTGTTGAGGGAATTATTTGTTTAGCAGAGTGATGGCCTTTGGGAAAAAACTGTTCTTGTGTGCAATGCTCTATAGTGTAGTTTTGATGGTAGGAGTTGAAACAGTTTATGTCCAGGATGTGAGGGATCTGTAAATATTTTCACAGCCCTCTTCTTGATTCGTGCAGTATACAGGTCTTTAATGGAAGGCAGGTTGGTAGCAATTATTTTTTCTGCAGTTCTAATTATCCTCTGAAGGATAATTAGATAATAAATTATCTATAAATTAATAAATAAAATAATTTATTACCTAATTATTAAATTAGATAATAAATTCCTTGTGTGTCCAATCACACTTGGCCAATAAAGTTCTGTTCTATTCTATTCTAAACTTGGCAACTTGTGGACTTCAACTCCCAGAATTCCTCAGCCAGGGTGGCTGAGGAATGCTGGGAGTTGAAGTCCACACAGTCTTAAAGCAGCCTTGTTTGGCTTTATTACAGCATTGGCTTCTTTTTCTATGGTGGAATGGAAACAAAAGAACAGCCCTTACTTGATTGACAGAGAAGGCCGCGCTGTTGCTCAGGGTAACCAAGATCTGTTCTTGAAGCAAAGAATCCTCTGTAGACTCCAGCAGATGAAGAAGACTCTTAATGTGACAGGCCTCAAGAACGCCATGGGTGGATTTTGAACCATCACTGCCCCCTAATGTTAGAAAATAAATATTACACCTAATGGTTGTTTTGGTTCCTGCTCCTCACCCAGAAATGCCAGTAATTCTCCATTTATGACCATTGAGCCCCACATTTCTGCAGCTAAGCTAAGTGGGACCTGGATTAAGCGACCTTTATTCCCGCAGCTGTTAAGCGAATCACTGCTGTTGGTTAATTACCTTACAGATGACCCCAGTCAAAGACCTTGGAGTCTTCATATCCAATGATCTAAGTGCCAAAGCCCACTGCAACTACATCGCAAAAAAGGCATTAAGAGTTGTTAACCTAATCTTACTTAGCTTCTTCTCCAGAAACACTACACTACTAACCAGAGCTTACAAAACATTTGCTAGACCAATTCTTGAATACAGCTCGCCTGTCTGGAACCCATACCTCATTTCAGACATCAATACAACTGAACGTGTCCAGAAATATTTTACAAGAAGAGTTCTCCACTCCTCTGAAATCAACAAAATACCTTATACCACCAGACTTGAAATCTGGGGTTTAGAAAACTTAGAACTCCGCCGCCTTTGACAGGACCTGTGTTTAACGCATAGAATCATCTAATGCAATGTCCTTCCTGTTGAAGACTACTTCAGCTTCAATCGCAACAATAAAAGAGCAAACAATAGATTTAAATTTAATGTTAACCGCTTCAATCTTGATTGCAGAAAATATGACTTCAGTAACAGAGTTGTTAATGCTTGGAACTCACTACCTGACTCTGTGGTCTCTTCTCAAAATCCCAAAAACTTCAACCAAAAACTGCCTACTATTGACCTCACCCCATTCCTAAGAGGTCTGTAAGGGGCCTGCATAAGAGCACCAGCGTGCCTACCATTCCTGTCCTACTGTTTCCTTTCATTATATCCAATTTATATAGTTATTTCATACTTATACTCATATATATGCTTATATACTAGTTCCTTCATGCTCATGCTTATATATACTGTTGTGACAAAATCAATAAATAAAATAAATGTAAAATAACAGGATTGCTGTTAACCAAACTTAGCCCCAGAAAAAGGTTGAGCTCCATTGTGGTCCTAAGTCGAGGACTAATCTGCGCAGCCGAATTCCCATGGGAAAACCCAAAGGCAAAAGTGGCATGGCTCAGTGGCTAAGACGCTGAGCTGGTCCATCAGAAAGGTCGGGGGTTCGAATGCCTAGTGTAGGTCGCCTGCGTAATAGTAATAATAACAGTAATGGTCCCTTCCAATTCCATTACTGTTATTATTACTATTACTAAAACATAGTTCGTGGGTTCGAATCCCTAGGTTGCCTGCGTGAACAGAGGGGCTGGACTAGATGACCTCCAAGGTCCTTCCAACTCCGTTGCTGCTGTTATTATTACTATTACTAAAACATAGTTAGTGGGTTGAATCCCTAGGATAGGTCGCCTGCGTGAAGAAGGGGCTGAACTAGATGACCTCCAAGGTCCTTCCAACTCCGTTAATTATTATTGCTATTATTAAAACACAGTCCGGCGGTTGAATCCCTAGGTTGCCTCGTGAACAGAGGGCTGGACTAGATGACCTCCAAGGTCCCTTCTAAATCCATTACTGTTATTATTACTATTACTAAAACACAGTCCGGCGGTTCGAATCCCTAGGATAGGTCGCCTGAGTGAGCAGAGGGGGTTGGACTAGATGACCTCCAAGGTCCCTTCCAACTCCGTTACTGTTATTATTACGATTATTAAAACACAGTCCGGCGGTTCGAATCCCTAGGATAGGTCGCCTGCGTGAAGAGGGGGGTTGGACTAGATGACCTCCAAGGTCCCTTCCAACTCCGTTACTGTTATTATTACGATTATTAAAACACAGTCCGGCGGTTCGAATCCCTAGGATAGGTCGCCTGCGTGAAGAAGGGGGCTGAACTAGATGACCTCCAAGGTCCCTTCTAAATCCATTACTGTTATTATTACTATTACTAAAACGCAGTCCGGCGGTTCGAATCCCTAGGATAGGTCGCCTGAGTGAGCAGAGGGGGTTGGACTAGATGACCTCCAAGGTCCCTTCCAACTCCGTTGCTGCTGTTATTATTACGATTATTAAAACACAGTCCGGCGGTTCGAATCCCTAGGATAGGTCGCCTGAGTGAGCAGAGGGGGTTGGACTAGATGACCTCCAAGGTCCCTTCCAACTCCGTTACTGTTATTATTACGATTATTAAAACACAGTCCGGCGGTTCGAATCCCTAGGATAGGTCGCCTGCGTGAAGAAGGGGGCTGAACTAGATGACCTCCAAGGTCCCTTCCAACTCCGTTAATTATTATTGCTATTATTAAAACACGTGGATCCCCCCCAAAAAAAGGGGGGGCACCAAACAGGGAAAGGGGGGAACATCTGACCTTGCGGGAACCCTCTCAAAGATGCCGGGTGGGGGCTGCTGGAGAACCCGGGAGACCCCGAAACTTCTCCCCCTTCCAAGCCCCTCGGCCGCGGGGAGGCTCCGCCGCTCCGCCTGGAAGTCGCCCGGTAAAGACCGTAGGCGACCCCCGCCGCCGCCGCCAAGCCCACCAAGCCGACCCGCAACGTCCAACCGCCCGGTTCCTTCATGGCCAAGCCACGACACGCGATTAAAAAAAAAAAAAGGATGGGGAAAGGCTTTGCAGCACGTGGGAACGCGACACCTTCCGCTGCACGCGGGTCAGCCGGGCTCCACCTCCGAGGAGGAGGGTGGATCCCGCGGATCCCCACTTGGGTGGATCCCGACGGACGACTGGCGGAGTTTTTTTTGACAATTGCGGAGGAAGGGCTAGTTTTGGGGGGTTTTTTTGGGCAGGGGGTGGGAGATCCTTCCCCATGGATGAAACCCCCTTGATCAGGGTTTGTTTGTTTTTTTGCCTGCTTCCCTAAAAAAGACCCTCTCCCGTTCCGATCCGGATGCCTGGGACTGGATTGCACGCGTTCACACGTGCGCCGCAGAGAGACAGAGAGAGAGAGACGCGTGTCTTCCGCGGCTGCGGGGGAGGAGTGCGGGGGGGGGAACCCGACAGCGGAGGCCGTTAGAAGCGAGGTGGGGGCGGGGGGGGGGTCGCCCGCCCGCCTTCCCAGCTGGTTCCAGCCGGTGGGTGGGCAGCGCTAAGGAGCCCCCCCCCCCCGAGGACTCGTCATGCCGGTTCTTCGGAATGGGGACCCCACTTTGAGGGTCTACTTCCAGAAGTATGCCATCCCGGATATCTACGAGGTAAAGAAGTCACAGTACTATCTGGAGCAAGGGGGTCCCCAACCTTTCACGACCTCAGGGACCCACTGAATTCATCATTTTAAATCCCACGGGCCACTAATATGAAGTTTTTAAAAAGATAAAGATATATATACTTATATATACTGTATATAATATATATACTGTATATAATTAGATGAATAGAATTTTATTGGCCAAGTGTGATTGGACACCCAAGGAATTTGTCTTGGTGCATATGCTCTCAGTGTACATAAAAGAAAAGATACGTTCATCAAGGCACAACATTTACAACACAATTGATGATCAATATATCAATATAAATCATAAGGATTGCCAGCAACAAGTTATAGTCATACAGTCATAAGTGGAAAGAGATGGGTGATGGGAACGATGAGAAGATTAATAGTAGTGCAGATTCAGTAAATAGTCTGACAGTGTTGAGGGAATTATTTGTTTAGCAGAGTGATGGCCTTCGGGAAAAAACTGTTCTTGTGTCTAGTTGTTCTGGTGTGCAGTGCTCTATAGCGTCGTTTGAGGGTAGGAGTTGAAACAGTTTATGTCCAGGATGTGAGGGATCGAGGGATATATACTTATAGATACTGTATATAATCATATATAAAAGATATATATATATATATATATACTTATATATATTGTGCGACAAAAATAAATAAATAAAAAAAATAGTATTTAAAAAGGTAAAGGTTCCCTTCGCACATACGTGCTAGTCGTTGCCGACTTTAGGGACGCGGTGGCTCAGGGGCTAGGATGTTGAGCTTGTCGATCGAAAGGTCGGCAGCTTAGCGGTTCGAATCCCTAGTGCTGCCGTGTAACGGGGTGAGCTCCCGTGACTTGTCCCAGATTCTGCCAACCTAGCAGTTCGAAAGCAGGTAAAAAATGCACGTAGAAAAAAAAGGGACCACCTTTGGTGGGGAGGGAACAGCGTTCCGTGCGCCTTTGGCGTTGAGTCATACCGGCCACATGACCACGGAAACGTCTTCGGACAGCGCTGGCTCTTCGGCTTTGAAATGGAGATGAGCACCGCCCCCTAGAGTCGGGAACGATTAGCATGTATGTGCGAGGGGAACCTTCACCTTCACCTTCAAATAGTATTTAGTGCAATATAAAAATGCAAATAATTTTTCTGCGGACCACCAAAATTCTCTCACGGACCACTGGTTGGTGACCACTGAGATTCTGGAGGAGGGTGGGGTGTTCCCAAGGCACCCCCACTTTGACCTAGAACTGATAAGGCCTTCCCACCCCAACCCAAGTTTTATTTGTTTTATTTATATAAAGGTAAAGTAAAGGTTATGCACTAGGGATTTGAAACACTGAACTGCTGACTTTTCGATCGACAAGCTCAGTGTCTTAGCCCCTGAGCCACCGCGTCCCTTTTATTTATATAACATTCAATATTTTTTAAAAAACAGAATAACAGAGTTGGAAGGGACCTTGGAGGTCTTCTAGTCCAACCCCCCCTCCACTGCTCAGGCAGTGAACCCTATCTCCTTTCAAACTGTTGTCCAATCTCTTCTTAAATACCCGGAGGGTGCATTTTGGGTGGAATTGTTTAAATAGTCACATTTATACATCTTTGTTGCAATAAGTCATCACCATCTTATTAATACTATAACAATCAGTGGTGGGTTTCAATTTTTTTTACTATGGGTTCTGTGGGCGTGGCTTGGTGGGCGTGGCAAGGCTTGGTGGGCGTGGTATGGCTTGGTGGGCGTGGCAGGGGAAGGATACTGCAAAATCTCCATTCCCTCCCCACTCCAGGGGAAGGTTACTGTATAATCTCCATTTTCTCCCCACTCGAGTGGAAGGTTACTGTATAATCTCCATTCCCACCCCACTCCAGGGGAAGGTTACTGTATAATCTCCATTCTCTCCCCACTTGAGTGAAAGGTTACTGCAAAATCCCCATTTCCTCCCAATCAGCTGGGACTTGGGAGGCAGAGAATAGATGGGGACAGGGCCCGTCAGAATTTTTACTACCAGTTCTCCGAACTACTCGAAATTTCCGCTACCGGTTCTCCAGAACTGGTCAGAACCTGCTGAAACCCACCTCTGATAACAATATAATAATATAATGACATTGATAACATGTCCTACCAGCCAATGAATACTTCAGCTTCAACCAAAACAATGCAAGAGCACACAATAGATACAAACTCATGGTAAACCGCTCCAAACTTGATTGCAGAAAATATGACTTCAGCAACAGAGTGGTCAACGCCTGGAATGCACTATCTGACTTTCTGGTTTCTTCCCCAAATCCCCAAAACTTTTATCTTAGACCAAGGGTCACCAACTTTTCGTACCTCAGGGACCACTAAATAAATAATTTTAAATCCTGAGGACCACTAATATTATTTTTTTAAAAAGATAAATAGTATTTAGTGCAGTATAAAAAATACAAATAATTTGTCTGCGGACCACCAAAATTTTCTCACGGATCACTGGTTGGTGACCACTGCCTTAGACTGTCTACTATAGACCTCACCCCATTCCTAAGAGGTCTGTAAGAGGTGTGTATCAGCGTACCAGTGTGCCTACTGTCTCTGGCCTAATGTTTTCTTTTATTCATACCCTTTACATGTGTTGATAATTATGTTTATACTTGTATCTGTCATAAAATACATGCTTGATGTAAATAAATAAATTGATACTTAACATTTAACTTCCTCATCTTTAACAATTCTCCTCTATCCCATTTCTCTATTCCATTTATATCTCCTCCTTTCTAACTTCTATTTCTGTTGTCTAACCATTGATAGAATACGTCCCATATCAAAAAAATAGTCAATTTCTTCTGTATCCTTAATAGCAAGTGTTAAATCTATCCATTTCTGCACAATATAATGTTTTTTTAATTACATTCCCCTCAGATGGGATGTCATCATTTTTCCATTGTTGCGCAAACACAATTCTAGCTGCAGTTAGTATACGCGGGATCAAATATGCGGTCTTTTTATCATATTTTTCTGGTAGCATGCCCATGCAAAAATATCTCTGGGTTTCAATGAACTTGATAGAATAGAATATAAACTTAATTACGGTCATCGACCAGCGATAGACGTACAATAAATTAAAAATCATACTGACATTAATCGTGAATAATAACATCCCTGTTATGAAAACCTATGATCTCAAACCGTTAGGGTCACTCCCTAGTTTACATGAGTGTAACTGATATGACCTTCAACAGGGGTGAAATGTAAATTTTG